>NC_092415.1:161546782-161852743 GCF_040894005.1 Engystomops pustulosus | reverse complement strand
TGTAATTCAATTATTGTTGCCTGGGTGTTGCTTTCCATTAAACTTCATCTGTCAGGTCAATTTTATCTTAAATAAAATGATAATATCCAACAAACAGAGGGCAACCATCATGCAAACATCAAAAAATAAAAATAATTGTTAAAGGAAACCTACCACTTGAAGTGGCAGGTTTCCGATGGCAATATCGGGCACCAGCTCAGGGTGAGCTGGTGCCGGAGCTTATTTTAGTTAGTGTTTTAAACCGCGGTATCGCGGTTTAAAACACTTTTTAAACGTTGTAGCCGGCGCAGGCAGGTACGCGCTCGGCGCTTACCGTGCACGCGGCTCTCATTCACTTCCTATGTAGCCGCGCGCACGGTAAGCGCCGAGCGCGTACCTGCCTGCGCCGGCTATAGCGTTTAAAAAGTGTTTTAAACCGCGATACCGCGGTTTAAAACACTAACTAAAATAAGCTCCGGCACCAGCTCACCCTGAGCTGGTGCCCGATATTGCCATCGGAAACCTGCCACTTCAAGTGGTAGGTTTCCTTTAAACACTGATCAAAGGCTAAAAATAAATAAAAGTTTGACATCTTTTGAAAATCTAGTTGACAAAAGGTTTGGCACCCAAACTACAAGGATCACTGACTATACATATTTACCAAATGGGAGGTCAGTGTGCCAGTGTGCTCCAAAATTGTGAAGGTTTGTTTGTCACATATGCCAGGAAAAAGCAACAAGGCAACTTTTTCTGCAAAATTTGAATCAGTATCAATTCATTTGGTCCCTGGTTTTGAAAGATTTGGTTTGCTAATTTGTACAAATAAAACATTGCCAGCAGTATGCATTCATTATTGAAGGTGGTTTAAAGGGGTTTACTGGGCCCCTAATCAATTATTGATAGTGATAACCTATATTCAGGATAGTCCCTCTGTATCCCATTTTTGGGGTCCTGTACACAGTGGTGTTGCAGGGGGGAACCATGAATATAAGTGAATATAAACTCATACCTCCCAACAAAGAGGGTCAGAAAGCCCCTCCTCCTTTCATAAACCACACCCATTGCCATACCCATTGTCCCACCAACAATATCCTATCAATAGTATAATGCCCCCTTCCTATGGCCACCCCCCCCCCCCCATGTACACATAAAATAATCCCTAATGCAACTTAGAAACATATAATGCCCTCTCTTTAATTTTATCTTACTTTTACATTTGTCCCCCACTTGTATCAATCTCCGCATACTTTTAATGTCCTAACTTTCTGTACTCCTACCCCCTCCCCTCTCCTCTTCATATTGTGGGTCCCACATCCTCCTTATATTGTTGCCTTCTTCCTCCATCCCCTTCATATTCCGGCCCCCTGTCCTCCATCCCACTCATATTGAGGCCCCTGTCCTCCATGCTCTTCTTATTGTGGCCCTCCGTCCTCCATCCCGCTCATATTGTGCGCCTTTTCACCATGCTCCTCATATTGTGGCCCCCTATCCTCCATCCACCTCATATTGTGTTTTTCATCCTCCTCATATTGTGCCCCCCTGTCCTCCATTCTCCTCATATTGTGGCTCTTGTTCTCCTCATATTGTGGCCCCAGTCATCCATCCTCCTCATATTGTGCCCCTCTTCACCATGCTCCTCATATTGTGGCCCCCTATCCTCCATCCACCTCATATTGTGTTTTCTATCCTCCTCATATTGTGCCCCCCTGCCCTCCATTCTCATATTGTGGCTCTTGTTCTCCTCATATTGTGGCTCCTGTCCTCCTTCCCCCTCATATTGTGGCCCAACTCCTCCATTCAGTTGCTTATGGGTCCTTTACTGCATGTATTTACTAGTGCCATGTAAAGTGACAGGGGCTCTAAAACTTTATGTTTTAATCTGTTTGGGATCTATTCATGTTGGCAAGTAAAAATTGTGATACGGCAATGATATGTGAACCCCACCGTACAGATATATTCCCCCACTCCTTTTCTTTTAATTAGGGAACACCCAGTTGCTAGGAAATTCTATGAAGTAAAAGTGAACTGAGAGTGAACACGTGCAGAATACTTGTGAGTCCTGGATCAGTTTACGTTGCTGCAGATTGCATTACTGTTTCCACAGCTATTCACTTGTCAAAACATGAAGGCAGGATATGTAATGTCAGTCAAATCCCACTAGAAGCATCGATACATAACAAGTGAAAGGAAGACACAGAGTGTTTATACATCACAAGCAATTCAGAGCTGGATCAGCGCCTCCGACTGTGACCCTGCACTTACACAATCTCTCAAATCTGAAGTTAATGGGAGATACTGGCTGCTAATGGCCGCTCTTGTGCAGGAAATGGTTAGCAAATAGACCAGTGACCAGTTGTAAATGTGTCCAGATACTACTCACTTTATAGGTGACACCGAAAATGAGTTTCAAACATCAGCCTTTTGATGGTGTGGTAGAAGAGGACCATGAAGATACTGTGGCTGCACATAAAACCTTGTCCTACAACAGCGGATTATGAGGTTTCAGCCTGGAGGGGATATCCTGTTGAGAAGTGGTTATCCTACCTCTTTCAGTCAGTTTACATTGAAAATGTATCTAAACCTTTTTAGACTTTTTTTTACACTTTATTTCAGAAATGATTTGTACAAGTGATAATAGTAAGGAAACTATCCTGGATCTGTAAGGAGATAAGTAATTAGAAATTTTAGCAGCTTCTTATCTTTCAGCTGTCAGTGTGAGAATGGGAAAATTCTGCTGGATTCACATTGTGTTTATTGTCTTCATTGTAAGCATATGTGTGTAAATCCCCACTTTATGTATACATGGTCGGAGTCAAGTCATTGTAAAGGAGGTAAACTGCTGAAATTTCATTGTAATGTTTGTAAAAAATCTTAAAAGATTAATTTTTCAACAGACATAGCAGTAACATTTTGGTATTATTAAACAATGCTGTTGAGTCCCAGGGTATATAAGAGTCTGCATTTGGGGAGTTTTTTATGTGTACAAAAATTGCGCAAGGTGGTGGCTAAATAATATACATAATCTGATCTCAATTCACTTTGGAATAACATACCGTAATTCAGTTTGGTAGAAGCTTTTCTCTTTGATTGGAACAATAGGGCAATAGAGGATGACCCTTGGCTGTGTAACACTGTCCTGAAAGAGCTGGAATCCTCTGATGAATGAGGGAGAAAGCGGCAGTAGAGATCTGTTGTCTCTGTGGAAGTTTGTTGGCATTTGTATAGGATAACAATACCTATCACAGGAGTAATAGCTTCTGTGGTTAACATACACATGATGTGCCCACCCTCCCTCCTCACACCCTAATAATCTACAGAAACTGTCCTGTTAACCCCTTGATCATTAAGAAAAACTGTGCAAACAGTAATGTTCTGTGGAAAGTTGAAAACCTCTATAGTTGTGCCTACATCCTCTGAAAGACCCGTTTGTACTGACCATTATGTGTGACAAAAAAGAACTCATATCATTGATTACTATTAATCATGTTGAATTATAGTCATTGGCAGCATGATTGGTAAAGGGAAGCACTTCCTTACAGCACAAATTCATGAGTGGTATGTAAAGTTGTCCCTTCTAGGGACTTTAATCAATTAGAAATAGCTCTAGATACAAAATAACTTTAATAGATTAGAAATAGCTCTTCCCTGAGCCAAATTGTACAGAGAGATGATGATTCAGCTCTATGGGAGTTCCAGGTGTAAAATCTCAGATTGTTTTTTTAACAACTTCTCGGTCGCACCGGACTGTGTACACCTAATTCCATGTTTTTTTTAGGTCCTACGTTACCAAATGTTGTGTGTTTTTGCCTATTACACAAAGCCCGTCTGCAAAATTCCTTTTAAATAAAGTTTATCGTTGATGTAAAAGAAAATCTTTTAGTTGCTCCCAAAGTGTTAAATGGCAAGTGGCAACGCAGGTAAAGCACAGTCTCTTATTGAACCCAGCTATTGCAGGTTCCAGAAGTAGGACTTGCATCTTTCATCTATTTATGACATATTCTGGGCAGACCCAAGAAAGTTTTGGGGCCGAACAAAAACCTGAAAATTCTGTTCAGGTTCGTTCTGGCACCAATCACGATATTAACTCTGTAAATGTAGCACTTAAATGCCAGGACATCATAGCAGAGCTACAATGCTCCCTAAAAGGGGATTTGATTAAAATGCTGACAGCTTTGCCAGTGGCACTTAAAGAGTTACAGTGACATTGGTGGGGCGGCTGAGCTGTACCCGGACCCTAACTTTTGACATCTCAACATTACTCATAAATAATCAAGGTAAGAAAACCCCTTTAGCATGCTGCAGATTATAATCCTACAGCTGAATGCCTTTTTTTGTTTTCATGGATTTGGGTGTATTACCTGCAGCAATTACATCCTGTTTGTCCCTCACCAGTAAAGTAAAGGAAATCTACAATCAAAATCAACCATGATAACCCGTGGACACTTACTCATAGATCCCGGCACCGTGACTTTGGTAATCTTTGTTATCCATGGTGTCCTTCCTTCTAAAATCAACTTTTTAAATAATGCTAATGAGACTGGAGGGCTCTGTGGGTGTTACCAGAGCCCCTCCATGCTCTGGCTGCACAGGCTGTTAAACTGTCTCCCCCTCCCCCTAAGCACTTCACCCTCTCTTTCTGATGTGTAATCCACATTGTAAAAGCCTGTGAATCTTCAGCACAGAGGAGCTCTGGTAACACCTCCCAACTCCCAAAGCCCTGTATTAGCAGAAATTCTAAAAGTTGATTTTAGGAAGGAGGCCAGAGATAACAAATATAAGATGATTACCACTGCCTGGATCTATGAGTAAGTGTCCCTGGTTTATCATGCTTGATTTTGATGGTAGATTTCCTTTAATGAAAATTTTCTATTGACTGTAAGTAGCAAAAAATTAAATGAGTGTTGTACTTCAGAGATGCTTTGTGTCCCATAGCGATATCATGGGGGTGAGCACTCTGCTGTTAGGGTTATGTGCTGAGACATTGTACCTGACAAACACTGGCCACTGTTATGGAAACTGGTAACACTTTAGACACTTTCATGAGAAATAAGCTTTTACTTTTTTGCTATTTGTAGCCTATTGAACCATTTTATTATTTTTTTGACATACCCTTTTCTAGTGCTGACACTGCTCAAAGGCTTCTGTAACTAAACAATTTCAGAAACAGAGAACTTCTATTGATTCAAGTGTTTCTTTTCTTTTAATGAAGGGTTTAAGTGCTCCATTGAGCCATTTTATTTCTGGAAACCAGTCAGTTGCTTTTATATTATGCAGCATATGTGGTGCTTTATACTAGACAAATATCTGCCGTACATCATAAAATGTACTACAAATGGCATAAAAAATGCCTGTGGTAGGTGAAGAAGGATGTGTACTTGAATCTGTAGACTTTCACATAACTTGTTGCTTATTATATGCATCACTAGCACCTTCTACTTCACCCTGTGTACGACCAATACCTGCTAGCTCTACCTTCAGGCACCATGCGGACACATTGATCCATACACACTTTCTTTTACCAGGATGTCCAGTTGTATGACAGCTCCTGCTGAGTATCACTGCACAACAAGTCATTGTCTAAGCCTAGCCTACATAACCATTGCAGCTGTCTGAGTGTCAGATAACATTAACAAGTAGCTATAGAAATATGGTCTCCTAGGCAATTTTTAAAAAGTGATCCTGGTGTTATTTTACTTGTACAGTAGCACAGATATAAAGCACTTCAGCTGCATATGCCAAATTCTTATGTTAAAGGACATCCACCACCAGGATGAAGTATTGTAAACCAAGCACACTGACATACTGGTGTGTACCCCCTCGGGCAGGATCTGCTCTAATTTCCTGGTTTTTACAGGAAAAAAAAAGGTTTTAAAATGATGCAAATCAGCCTGAGGGGCTCCAGGCTCTATAGATATGAGGCTCATTTGCATAATCTAAAATCTTTTTTTTTTCTTAAAAACAAGGGAATAGAAAGCTTAAAGAAGAGCAGATCCTTCCAGAGGGGGCACACACCAGTATGTCAGTGGGCTTGGTTTACAACCCTTCATCCTGGTGGTAAATGTCCTTTAAGGAGGATCTGTCACTGGGGTGCAACCTTTAGTAATGATGTGGGGAATAGCGTGTGTATCACCTGGAAACTAGGCACATAACTAGGTCAGTAAGAGCAGCTATACTGTTGGTCAAATTGGTTGTCTCACAGCTTTTCCTAGAGGCCTATTTATGGCATAAACATCTAATAGTTTGGGTTCCCTCGACCCCTATATATGTAACTTGCACCACAACCAAGAAGAAATGTAGAGTTGGTTATAATTTCACTAAATCCTGTAAGTTTAGATGTGGGTCAGGGGACTCCTGTTTTGGGATTTACCCTGTAACAAGAAAACACATTTCCTTATGCACTAGTGGTTTAGTGTCACAAACTTGCCTTTACCATTTCTGTCTGCCCTAAAGGTGTGTTGGCTAAAAAATGTTTTTTATGGAGAGGGTATTCCCAGAGAAGGCATTGCACCAATTACAGTATATTGAGTGCTTGTTGCACAGCACATGTGCGTTGGGTTTGAGGTCTCATTTCTTAATAAGCGTGGGTGTAATTACCACTACAACAGTCATATCTCCTTCTATTTGGACCAAGGTGGGGATAGAGGGAGGCAAGGCAGTCAAGACCACTCCTCTTCTTCAAGCGAGGGTGGTCAATGGAGGTATTCTTTACAAGATTATGCTACCCAAACTCGATGTATCCTTGAAGTCATTGCAAGTGATTTATCTGTAGTTGCCATGCCCCACCAGTACTCGATATTGTATAAATAACAAGGAAAGCCTTGGAATTGCTTGTAATCCCCAAAGTACATCTAGCACTACCAAGGAAGGCTGTATACAGGAGCCCTTAGATGTCAGAAATAAAAATACTGTATGTGCCTACAGCCTACTGATGTACAGGGAGGAACCCAACCCTAATTTTGTTATGGAAAATTGGACTACTGTCAATAAGTTATAACTTGAGCTGGTCTGGAAAACTAGACCATAAGTGGCTAGTAATGGTGGTTTCATGGCATAAAACAGAGGGCAGAGGTAGACCATAAGGGAAGCAAGAAGGTCTGTGAGAAAATGGCAACCCACTTAGGTCCTTTGCCCGCAAACGATTCTCTTGTATGAGTTCTGAGTCAACATCGGACACATCTCTGACTCATATAATGCTAAGTGCACTTCACATCTTTTGTATGGTCTGTTGGTCCGATCCTATCCAAGTAACCCAGCATACACTGCTCTGATCCAAATAGTGCATGAAAATCATCCACTGAAGTCAATGTGCACATAGAAAAATCAGATGGCCCAAGGATGCCATCCTACACGTTTCAGGGAAGTAGATCAAAGCCATATAGATATGATGGACTAAAAGAATGGATAGTCGGAGAGCAATAGTACTGAAATCTGGGCAAACTGAGATCACAGTCATATGATTGATTTTCACTCAACAAAATCATGGCACTTCATTCATAGACAACTGGTCTTGCACTGTTCATTTTTAGAATGGGTGTTATATGGCTGCACTAAATGCAATACCTTTTAACAGATCAGTGCCCACTGCCATTATTTTAACCGATCTGCAATTGTTCTGCTAAAAAATAGAGCATGTCCTTGTCAGAACTCTTCTTCACAGATCTGTCAAAGTTTGAGATCTAACATACGGTGGAGCACAATGATAGAATCCCTTCCCCTTTTGATACATCAAGAGACTTAGGCCTGATGTATCCAGAAGGGCGGCAGCGCAGCTTATATAATATGCCGTAGTTGGCTAACTTTTACTTGTAAATGTTTGGTAGCTGCTGCGAATACAGGAATGCCCCATGTTGGCCCACTCCAGCGCTGGCTGCACCCGTTGTTATGTGCCGCTAGCGCGGAGCTAACGTGAAGGAAATAACAATCGCAATGCCTGCTGGTTTGCAAGGCATTCTGATTATTTCAGGGCTTCTATCAGGTGCGTAACTTGAGGGGGTGCAGAGGTTGCGGTCGCACCCAGGCCCAAGAGGTTTAGGGGGCCCTTATGGTGTCACTTTCCCATATGAGAAGACTATTACTATAAACCATACATAATAGTCGGGGCCATCAGCTTCTAGTTATGCCACTGGCTTCTACATTACTTTTACTGGAATATAAGCTCTGATAAATAGACTAAAATTAAGGAGGATCAGTGAAAAACATATGCCAGACGGATGCAAACTTGTTTTTCATGACTGATTAAGGCCACATTCATGTGCAGGGAGCCTTAGTCTGATCTCAAGACCCTTTTCCAGGGCAAATCATCATTTAGTGGAGGGGCTCCCTTATCTCTTATCAAGAGTGGGAACCCTTTTCCTTTTATCACTATGTACATCCCTGAAAGGGAAATTTAAAAGGACAACAGTAGAGGTGGACTGCAGTGATCATACAGTGTAGAAATATCTATTTGCCCACACATGGGTGCCAGCACTAGTTTGGTGGCTCTTGCCCCTTCCTGATGCCCGGGGCTCTGTGCATTGTGGGGTCTGCAGTGGAGCAGCGGGAGGGGGCAGCAGCACATTGTTGTGTTTGGGGTGGGGGAAGGATATTACATCTGGTCACCCTCCTCCTCCTCCTCCTTTCCTCTCTGTGGCTTGCTGCAGGCTTGTGTGTGTGTGTGTGATCTCGCTGCTATGTCGGATGACGATTCCAGGGCCAGCACCAGCTCCTCTTCCTCCAGCGCCTCCAGCCAGCAGATAGACCGGGAGCCGAGCAGCCAGCAGCAGCAGCACCACAGCTCCAACCCCAAGAAGAAGGAGAGCAAAGTCAGCATGAGCAAGAACTCCAAGCTGCTGTCCACCAGCGCCAAGAGGTGAGCCCCGGGCGGCGTGCTGTGTGCCAGCCTCCATGGTGGCAGGACGGGTGATGCTGCCAGGCCGCGCTCCCCCGCCGCCCGTGTGTGGCCGCCCGCAGACAAAGGCTTGTGCGCTCCATGACATGAGCCCGCGGGGACAGGGGCAGGGGTCTTGTGGGGACAATGGGGGACGGTCCAAGACGTATCTATCATTATTACCATTGCTGGACAACACAAAGGGGGCAAAAGTGCGTCCCCTTTAAGTCTGGCTCTAGATTTACCCTTCATTAACCCTTTCTCTCCTCGCTAGCGCCCCCACCCACCCATACGGCAAGGAAGGGGTGGCGCGACTACAGTCTCATTTGCATTCGAAGGCGCCACCCATGACGCCTCATTTGCATGTTAGCTTTTTGGGGTCCCCGAATGATGCCGGGGGGTCCCTGAGAGGGAATTAGCACCGGGGAAGTGTCTGCAGCCCCGGAGCTGGAGGAGGGCTGGGGGTAGTTACCGGGAAGGAGAGGACAAGGGCTGCGGCGGCCATGTTGTGCCCCCTCCGGTGTGTGTGAGGGGAGCGGGGGGCGCTGAGGACCCCATTGTGTGCCCTCAGCACTGGCAGCAGGACCGGGATTCTTATCAGGGATATGATATAGATCCTCCAGCAGACATGGCAGCCCTGTCTCCTTCCTGATAGACATTGTGTCTTGTGTGTGGGGTCCCATCCAGAGCTGACATCTCTGTCACAGGCTTCAGGGGGAACATTTCTGTGATGGGCACAGGATGGTCCAAGCAGGTGCCCCCTACACAAACGTGTGGCATCTGCACTGCCCCCCTGCTGGAGGCTGGCCCATGCACATGGCAGTGCCTGGAGACTGGCAGTAGGGGGTCTGGGGTCAGCCTGTCACCCTACACCCTGATATTGGTTGAGCTCTGATCTGGGGGTTCCCTCAGCAGTCCATCTCTATATCCTCTATATACCATCTCCTGTCTATATCCTCCCATAGGGAACTTGCATCCATACGTTTAGCCCTGTGTGGACACAGACTATTTGTAGGGCAACTATACTGTAACTTGGGATGAGTGAATCTTATTGTTAATTTATAGATTTAGTACAAATCTGCCAATGTTCAGTCACCTATATAATAAGAATCTTTTCTGTTTGGCTTAGGACAGTGCTTTAATAATGTCTATCCACTGCTTTTATTCATCCCGGGGCTTAGGGGAGAAAATTGGTGAGGAAAAAAATTAACAAAAAGAGATCAGAGCTTTGCATTAAAACTGAATAGAGGGGGTATATACCAATTTCCCGGACAATTGGAGCAAGATCCATTGAAGCCAATAGATTTGAAACTGAACCAAATATTTGGAAAGATTTTGCCAAGTTTCAGCAAATTTTGAACAATTCACTTATCGTCTTCAAGGGTAATGTGATTAAGATCCAAAATACACTTTATAGATTGGAAATTACATTTCAGGTGTGCAGCCCACAGCTTGTAAAAAGTGATTTCTTAAACCAGCAAATCTGTTCCCACAGGGCGTTTTTGTTGCGTTTTTCATTGGAAATGCATATGCATTTTGGGCAAACCCCCTCCCACTTGTGTTTTGGATGTGTTTTAAAACGTGCCACGTGGGAACCCGCCCTTAGGATAGGCATCGATATCAGATGCGGCCCCTTCACACGTGTCTTACAGATCTGCATATAACTGTTACTATATACAATGTCCAGGGAGATGGCTGCAATGTCAAAGTTACTTTAGTCCAAGTTTCTCTCTCCCACCTATCATTATTGATGGCCTTCTTTAAATTTACTCATCCCAAAATCCCCTTTTAAAGTAAATGGGGGCTGCATTCTGATCTGATCACTTCCGCCAATCATATAGTAAAGCTTCTTCCTGGGTCCTGAGACTTTATTATATGTGTGTTGCCTATAGATACATGAGGCCTAACAGCTCCATAGAACCAGATGTGGGCACATCCCAGGAGCCAGAGACTTGCCAGTCTGTAGCTGGGCCTCAGTTCTTTCGGAGTCCTCTTCTATTAATGTTTATAGCCGTTCTCATTACTGGACCACTTATAATATGAAGCTGGCACCTGCCGTCACTACTCCAGGCAAATAAATATTTCACATGACACAAAAGTCAAAGAATCTGCTTTACTGTGAGGAATCTTTCCATTAAAATAATTGAGTGATCCTCCTTTGACTGCTGATATGCAGTGGCTGGTGACCTCTATCTCTAAGCCAGACCCCTGTAAGCAGAGCTGGGGTCTTCATTGGAAATGGGAATAATTACAGAGTAATGAGCTGTAACCCAACAACAGCAACGTTTTCTTTCTCTGTGGATCTATGGGGATGAGCTCACTATGTGTAGATATGTAGTCTGTGACAGCAGGACCCTGGACTGTAGCTGCCACTGTCAGCAGCCTGGCAGTCTATACACTGTATATGCTGCATGTATACAAACCAGCAGTATCTGCAACCATAGGAACTCATTGCTTGTACATCTAATTAGCAGAGAGGCCTAGAAGTCAGAGGGATAGTGGCTTATTTCTTCTTCATTTTCCCCATTGCCGCTATGTATTTATTTATACTAAACTAAGCAGAAAGGAGTGTGTCACAAAGGCAGAAGGGATAATAAAACAAATAGTCTTTATTGATAAAAAATATCAATGGCTCACCATACTAAAGACCCAGATTTGGATGAGTCCAATATAGTCCCTCCTAATTACATCACACCCTTAAATCAATTGATAGTTACAGATAATATTCAGTGTGTCAAGGTTAGAAAGATCTCTGCAAATAACTATATAAAGAAGAGTTCATACAAGTCAGCATAAGGGATTGCATAGACACGGACAGACACTTCACTGAAGAAACCAGACAATACCCATATCGTCCATTGCAGGTGGGGTCCAGGACTATGTAATGTTGGGTAGCATCTGCCATGTTCAAACGTGTATTTTGGTGTGTTAGGCCCACCTATTACATGCTGTGCAGACCCTGTCTTAGCTGTGTACCACTATTTAAAGTCATAAACTTGTAGCAACTTCCAGATCTTTGGTCATGCATTTTGATGCATCTTCTTTCATATCTGTTGTACATTGCACAAATCTCTGTTTTAGTAAATACAACCATCACTTTTAGGGTAATACACTCCCCTTTCAGTAACCCCGGGAAGGGGGCCACAAATTTGTCCAGCCCCAACAACCCTTAAAGGCTATTATCTAGGAGACACTCCTTCCTCTGTTAATGGCCATTGTGGTGACCAATTATTTGACAAAAGTTTACTTTGACCATACATGTAGTGTTGCATGCTGACCATTAGAAATTTTAGTATAGAGTTGAGTCCAATAAATGTACCTCCTAACTTGACTCTAGCTGTAAAACCTTTGTGACATCAGTATTTCCATCTGATAAGTGAGGATTTTCTTGAATGGACAATCTCCATTAAAGGGGTTGTCCAGGATTAAAGAAAACATATATGTGTGGGGGCTGTAGAAATAGTAAACCTATACTCTCCTCTTCCGGTGCTCCCATTCAAGCCTGATGCTCATGATGTAGCAAGCATGCGTCAGTGCTCGGGACGGCACTGCCCGCCTCTGTAAACGGGCCCATAGTGATGGGCAGTGCTGTGGGAAAACGGTGACGACATGTATAGCATTTTCTAAAAATCCTGGACAACCCCTTTATAGCCCAATAAACTGCTTATGGGTTTATGATGACCTCTCCCATTGTAGTAAATTCCCGCTGAATATTTATGAAAAAGTTTCCCTTATCAATGAGATGTGTCTGATTCTTTCAAAACTGGTTTGGACCATGTCAGAATGTGTAAAGATAAGACGGTCTGGAGACATCTAGGTACCAGTATCTGCATATATTTCTAGGAGAAAAGGCTCAGCACAACTTTATAATACCACATGTATCATGATATCACAAGGAATAGATCTTTTTTGTTGTTTTGTTTTTACTTACAAGTGATCCCGGCTTTGGTATGAATCAGGCCATGCAATTAATCTCTTTCCACACTTTCCTTGCAATGAATATTTGTGTTGTTGGGTTATTAAGTAACATTGTTTCAGTTCATACTTCTGATACAGAAGCTGGAAGTCACAGATATATTGTATCAGGCTTCCACTATTTGTTAAACATCCCAGCTGACTTATGTTTGTTACAATGTATTCAGGAGGATTCTGTGGAAGCAATCCAAATGCATCTTCATACATAGAGATTTAATACCTGAGTGAAGTTGGCCCCCCCACCTTGTTCAAATCAAACAAAATTGGTGTCAAACGTTTGTGCTACGTTTGTGCTGGTTTGTGCAGCAAAAATTTTCGTTTGTGCCGCTATCGTTTTTAAGATATTAATGAGAGTTTCCAGAGGTCATCAGAGGTCAACCAGCCCCCCCACATTGTCCAAACCAAACAAAACTGGTGCCAAACAATTCTGCTACATTTGTGCTGGTTTGTGCTGCTTAAATTTTTGTTTGTGCTGCTTTTGTTTTGAATAAATGAACAAAAAATGAAAGTTCAAAAGTTCAGCCAGCCCCCCCACATTAACCAAATCGAACAAAACTGGTGTCAAACGTTAGTGCTACGTTTGTGCTGGTTTGTGCAGCAAAAATTTTCGTTTGTGCTGCTATCATTTTTAATATATTCATACTTTTTTCCAGAGGTCATCAGAGTTCATTTCTTCCAAAGTACAATGTGTTTGCTAGCTCCCCCTGGTGATCAAACTAGGGAAGTGTCACTAAGTTTGTTTTTTACCAGTTCATCCTAAACACCTTTAACCTATGTAAACACCTGAACATACCGTAAAAATGATAGCGGCACAAACGAAAATTTTTGCTGCACAAACTAGCACAAATGTAGCACTAACATTTGACACCAGTTTTGTTTGATTCGGTTAATGTGGGGGGGCTGCTTGAACTTTTGAACTTTAATTTTTTGTTCATTTATTCAAAACAAAAGCAGCACAAACCAAAATTTAAGCAGCACAAACCAGCACAAACGTAGCAGAATTGTTTGGCACCAGTTTGGTTTGGTTTGGGCAAGGTGGGGGGGCTGGTTGACCTCTGGAAACTCTCATTAATATCTTAAAAACAATAGCGGCACAAACGAAAATTTCTGCTGCACAAACCAGCACAAACGTAGCACAAACGTTTGACACCAATTTTGTTTGATTTGAACAAGGTGGGGGGGCCAACTTCACTCAGGTAGATTTAATCCCTTAGTGATGATAAAGAATGCTGCTCATCTTCTAAACTTCTTCACAGGGAACCTGTCATCTTTTTCACAAGGAATAGATTTGCTGATATAGCCATTTAAAAATAGAGCAAATAAATTGTCTTAAAGGTTCACTGATCCTAAAGCAAAAAAAAAAAAAAAAACTTACTAAAGGGCTTTCTACCAAGTTTTCAAGTCATACACTATCCATAGGATAAGCTCATCATTGAGGGTCTGACTGCTGGGATGCCCACCAGTGATGAGAATGGAACCCCTATCAATCTGGAGAATGTGGGTCTCGTATACACTAATGGGGGCGGGCTCCATTCACTTGTAAGGGAAAGTTAGAAATTGCTAAGCACAGTGATCGCCTATCCCTGGCACTCTTATTCACTGTCTAAACATTTGTCTATACATGCTAAACCTGCGACCCCACCGATAAGTGAGGATAAAAGGGACTCCCATTTTCCAGGTTGCTGGGGGTCCATCCTTGTAATGGGTTGGGGTCCCAGCAGTTGGATTCTCACTGATCAGCTTGTTATCTGCTATCCTGTGGATAGAAGATAACTTAAGTAGCTTGTAATGTCTTTCACAAGTTCTGTATATAAATGTTTTTCAGGGTTTTAGGAAGTGTCATAATATTAGATAGCGATCATAGAGCAGATGCAGTACCGGACTGTGTGTTAATCATCGATGTGCAGAACTGTATAGTTATTATCTACCACTTTAGAAGGTTTTCCAGTTGCACTACGATAGGATGAGATGGGAACACCCCATGTGTAGGTTTTTGAGGTGGGCTTGAGTACAGGAACCGTTAGGACAATAGGCCTTAGGCTAGCCCTATTCATGACAGCCATTAAAAAACCAGTGGCCGTCTAGTGCAGGCTTATCATCCATTCAAAGTCCCATTACACATTAAGTGGCTGTCAGGTTTGGTCAAGATCGGTGCCCTTTTGTCCCTAGATTTCTCCATATCTTTAGTTTTATCAGTGAACAATTCTTGGTGATTACGGCAAGAGTTTTTTTTTTTTTCTGCCATGTGAGAAGTAACCCTTGGCATAAGACGTAAAAGAGCCAGGAAAGTCACTATAAACCCTCATTACACTTCATACAGGTTATTATATGCTTCAGACTTTCCCACAGCTTATATTTCATTTTACTGCATAAGTCGGCTCCTGAATCATTTCTTAGGTTGGCCATACAAGCTGCAAGACTGAAACCATCGCCTGGCAAATGGCCCAGAATTGTAGCGGAAATGTGCTTGAAATAGCTCCCATATTCAGCCCTAGACTCATTCTTATTATTGAAAACGTTTTGGGGAACTGGCAGTAGATCTGGGCATGACCCTGGGAGATGAAACTGACTGCAATGTAGCCAGGGCGTGGTTCTTATCTGGTATATTTCTGTGACTGTTAATGGGATTTAGTGGGGTCATGTTCGTGGTGTTTTTTCTTTCCCCCGCTGGGATATATGGTGTTGAGCCACAAATATTTTGGTATGACATCCACATGGATCTTGGTTAAGAAGGCTTTTTTATTAGGGATCCAAGATATTAGGCCCAGTTCACACTAGCATTTGGACCTCCATTATCAACTTAGATCACTAAAACAGTAATAACAGAAATCTAACGAATCTGTTAAAATGTAAATGGCTTTCAATGCCTTCCGTTAGTGTCTGTTTGCACCTCTTCCATTAATGCTTGCATTATTTGAGATGGATAAAATAGCACTGCAGGTTCCATCCAGTTTTCCACTAAAATAATGAATGCACTAACAGAAGTGGTACAAAAGGACAATATGTCCGGGTCATGTGACCAGACGCTAACGTTGGGTCACTCATCTCTATCTATGAGGGATCAGTGCTGGGCAATATTGGGCTGTTCAAGGTACATGGCCACCTATAGACTGTAGTGAGTCTGCTGATCCTATGGAAACCCCTCTGTATTATGTACTGTCTATTGTCCACATACTTGCTGCAGCTGGTTGTTTTTGGTGCATCCATTCTAACTGTTTCTTTTGTTTTTTTTTTTTTGCCACAGGATTCAGAAGGAACTGGCAGACATCACTTTGGACCCTCCCCCCAATTGCAGGTTAGTCCCTGAGAACATTACTCTTTCCCTCTAAATAACATTGTCCTGTGTGACATTGCTGACTTTTCGAGCAGCTTCTGGTGAGACAGGAGAATGTCGCTGCTTGTGAAGTTGATGAATTGTTCCGCTTCCTTCTCCTGAGCGTGAACAAAGAAGAAACGACTTTAACATGCAGCCGGTAGGGCGGCTGAAATTTAGGTGACAAACTAATAGGGGTAGCGTGTTAAACAGGTAATGATTGTCATTCCACAGACAGTCCAGGGTCATCTATATGAACTGAACTTGTATTGTGTCAGAGTTCACTGTGGTTCGTGTGTTAGAATCACAAAACTGGATAAATCCTGGTAAACACAGGTCTCCACATATTTAATGTATTTGGTTTATATAGAACGTCACTACAGAAATGACTTTTGGCAGTGTATTAAACCAAAGCTTCACCTCCTATAATGTAAGGAATTTTTTTTATAATCTTATATAAAACTATTTATATACTACTATACTATTAGACAAAATTCCGATGTGGAGCAGCACCGTGCACGGAGCAAAATCGGGTGCAAAAATCCTCCCAACGGGCTCAGACCGAGCCCACCACGATAGGAAACACAGCGATGAGGCAGCACTCCGTTCAGTGAAAAATCTTGTGTTTTATTCCACCATAGTAGCAATACAACGTTTCACCTTATCAATAAAGGCATTTTCAAGTACTTGAAAATGCCTTTATTGATAAGGTGAAACGTTGTATTGCTACTATGGTGGAATAAAACACAAGATTTTTCACTGAACGGAGTGCTGCCTCATCGCTGTGTTTCCTACTATACTATTATATACTATAAAACTATTTATAAAACTATTTTTTATACTATAAAACTATTGTTAAATTGTGTACCGTATTTTTCGGACTAGAAGGCGCACTAAAAATCCTTAGATTTTCTCAGAAATCAAAGGTGCCCCTTATAGTCCAGTGCTCCTTATATATGAACCGTACTTACAGACAATAGCTCCCTTGAACTGTGCACAGGTCTGCCACCTGCTGGTCATTCATCCCTATAATCAGGTGCGCCTTATACTCTATTGCACCTTATATATGAACCTAGACGTTTTAGCAGGCACTTATTGATCGTGCGCCTTATACTCCGGTGCGCCTTACAGTCTGAAAAATACTGTACTCAGTTGTACTCATTGTATAAATTATATACATTGTATACAATTGTATACTCAATTGTATCTCAGTTTAAATCACCGAAGCAACAGGGGGGGGGGGTGCCAATGTCCGTTGAAAATGACTGGCCTTGGCGCAAATCTGGGCAGGAATAGGAACTACTCTATAATTGGCAGCGCGGTGAGACACTGTCCATGCACCTCACTGTGACCATGCACAATATAAGCCAATGCGTGGCAGCGAGCTCATAGTCCCAACACACATTTATGAACCTGTGCATATGGCCTAATGGGATCTCGGGGATTGTGTTTATCTTTATTATGGGCCCCATAAAAATAACAAACAAGGTATAATACCAATTTCCATGAGAGACTGTGGGATGTATGTGCTGTCCACATCAGAGCTGAGCCTTTGTATACAAGCAGTGGCCGGTGATGGGTGGTGTTGCACTGGACCACAGCTCCATAGAGAGGTGAGTATCGCTTGTTTGTTAGAGGACGTATAACATACAAGTAGCACTTCCAATTATTTACTGTACAACAATGTGCACATCTGGTGACAGTGGACTATAGTTATAGAATACATGTATATCAGATATTACCTCAGTGTTTTAGTAGCATTACACCACACAACTACACTAAAAACATTAATTTTTCATGAACCAAATCGCGCAGCCATTTTTATTTTAATGGAATGCTCGTCTGTTCTGTTAATGATAAGGATGAACTCTTGTACCAAACGGCAATGTTACTCTTATACATGAGGGGCAATGTTATATTTTTCTGGGTTTTGTTCATTACTACTGTCATCAGTTTTACATTTTCTTTAAACCCCTTTTGCTAACTAAATCACCCTGTAACCAGAGCTATGTTTCCCTTGGATGGTCCAGTTGGTGTTTCTTGACTGAACTTCTATCACTTTTAGTTCCTATAGTGAAGTGCCTCCTATTGTCTGAACCCACAGTGCCATTCAAAGTTTTTTTAGGCCCCATGCGCATAAGCTTTTGCGGGCCCATCATCCAGTCGCACAAATTGCTGTCAGATCATGCCCCCTTCTCCCCGTGGAGGTCTATGGCACATTTCCTATACCTTTCTATGGAGAAGTGATGGGTGGGGAGCGCATTGTGTTACGAACCGGTCCTAGCCCCATTGAGTACACGGTCATGTGCATGAGGCCTTAGTAACCGCAGGGCTAGTGATACGTATGTCTACACTCTGTCATGCTCTTCTTTAGAGTGACTATATATATTTGGAAAAGCTTTACATATCAAAACTATTTTATTTCGTTTTTCTCATGACGTGATAATTGAACTTGATAAAAAAAGTTATTTTGTTTTTTAATTACATTAGTTCTGCAAACTTAAAGCAAAGTTTCTCCTGCAGCTCCTTCTACATTCTGCTTTTAGCTGACAGGCTGGAGGGGGGCACAATTCAAACGCCTATATCTCATCAACACTGGCACCTAGAAACACAATTCTGGGGTCATATTAAACAGGTGAATCTCCCCTTTAATTTGATATTAGGATAATGGATGCTTCAGAGAACCAGCGATATCCATTCTTAAAGTTACAATCAGACATTTCAGTAATAAAAATCTGTATATAAATCACATTTTTTAATACAGGCTACATTCACACAGCTGTTGGGGGACGTATATACGGCCTTCATATATATGTCCCCATAGGCCACACACCGAACCTTCCCTACCCAGGAAAAGATAGGACATGTCCTATCTTTTCCTGTATTACGGCGCCGTGTGCCATATATGCCTATGGGGAGTGGCAGGGGTGAGCGGTGCTCACACCCTCCTCCTCTCCCGTGTGCCCTCCGTGCTATTATACAGCGGGTACGCCTAAGCGTGAATATCTCTGTTTCTATGAAGCAACCATACACCATGCATACATGTTATTTTAAAGGGGCGAGTCTCCTTTTTAATATGACACCACAATTGTGTTTCTAGGTGCCACAGTTTAGGAGATGTAGTCATTATCATGAGGTTTATAAATGCCCTTTCTGCACGGGGCATGTGTAAATAGGACGTATATAACTATATGACAGTTGTAAAGGGGTTAAAGTATTTTTTTTTTTTTTTAAAGTAACAAACAAATTCACTGATTTGCAATAAGTACCTTAGAGATGTAATGTGGTTAATAAATGTTTTAACCACATTGCAAAATGGTTCAAAAACCTGTATACAGTAGTTTAGATGATATTTTATTTAGGACCAATTGCACATCTCATTATATCCTAGACAGTAATCAGAGCTGTGTGATATAACGAGCTGTGCACCTGTGTGACCATGTTCAGATTTCTATCTCCTGGAAATAAACAATGAAGCTTTCCATAAAAAAAGGACAGCAAGCAGAGATCTAGAAAACCGTGAGGAATTGATTCAGAATGTATATTGGAAAATTGTATACATTTTCGTTATACAAACGGGAAAACCCCTTTGTCCTGGACTCTGATTTCTAATAATTTTCCCAGACAAAGATGTAATCCTAATTATTTTCTGATATGAAACAGTCTCCAGAACCCTTTGTCGTGTTATCTGATGCTTCCTAGCGCCTCCTCTGGACTTTCCTGGAGACTATTCAGGTTTTGCAGGTCTAGATCTGTGCTCTGCATCTTGGCTGGCTGCACCTTGTCAATTAGATGTGCTCTGAAATAACCCGTCTGCCGACTTTGTTTTCTTCTTGCCTAAGGAGAGCTGCAGTGCAGGTGGGGTTAGCGGCTGTATCTCTACCACTGATCTGGTATGTAGTATGACTGTTCAGAGAACTATCCATGAGCAGACGCTACACTATGCCATCCTTATACATGCACAGTCGCTTATCTTTAAAAAGGGAAAGAAAATTAAAACTCATTGGGCATTAAGCAAGATCTATTTAGAGAAAATCTGACTTGTTTTCCAAAATCGTCTGGACAAAACCAGACAAAATCCACAGGAGAAGGGATAACAATCTGATTGGTGGGGGTCCAACCACTAGGATTCCTGTTCCTCCTAATTGATGGAACAGCAGGTCCAACATATGTCCTGCCGCTCCTTTCAATGTCTATAGTAGAGCTGAAAATAGCTGATAATTTTGCCACTTTCGTCACTCTCATAAACATTGAAAGGAGTGTCAGGAAGCCTGCTGATAGTGCTGCCCCATCATTCTAGATCCTCGTTCTCATTAATGATCAGGGTCCGACCACTTAGCTACAACTACTGGTTATTCCCTATAACAAACCATTGCCAGGGTAACTACAAGACCCTAATAGGGTCTCCGATATTGTACTTACCCTAATTAAGTTTCTGTAAAGCCACCAAAACCAAATCTATATTTTCTTAAGTTTTGATAGGAATTGACTTCCATAGGTCCAAGTCTTTTACAGTATGTACTAAAATATTGAATGCTACACTTTTTTTTTTTTTTTTTAATATTGAAGATATGGATAAATTGTATGAATTGTAGATTATTCACACATGCTTATTTTCGGATCTGTAGTACCTATTACAATGCTACGGTTATCCTATAACAGTGGTGGCGAACCTATGCCACGGGTGCCAGAGGTGGCACTCAAAGCCATCACTAAAAAGAATGCAAGGTATCTTCATGGATTCCCAGACAGCCAAGGACTTGCCACGCTCAGTGCCATCTTAAGGGGTTGGAAGGACAGCGCAACACCTGACCATGGTTTGTGTCGGTATTGCAACTCTGCTGCATGGAGATGAATGGAGCTGAGTCCCAATACTGATACAAACCATGGTCAGCTGTGGCGATGTTTTTGGAAAAAATCAGTCAAGTTGCTTGGGACAACCCCTTTAAAGCAACATTAGACTTTAGACTACTGGAGGTATTGGAATGGGTGGGCAGATCTTCGTTATCATCGTAGCTCCGGCTTACATTTCCATATTGGCACTTTGGGATTAGTGGGTTTTGGTTGTAGTTTGGGCACTCAGTCTATAAAAGGTTCGCCATAACTATCCTATAATATATTTGGGTCAAAGAGTTAGACACAGTTGGGAATGTGAGTTGCATAAAGAGCTAGTTTTTTCCCTTTTCTCCAACTACCTGTATCTTTGGTAGCTGACAGAACCTGATGCAATATGAAAGATGAGAATCTTTTTTTCTTTTTGACTCACTCTAAAAGTGACTCGTCTCTGGCAAAACCTGTTTGTTAACTTATTGTAATATGAATTTGTAGCTTTTTCTTGCACATTAGAGGTAAAGAAATTTCCTTTCTCTATGTCTGAGGGGGTTTAGTAGCTAAATAGGAGTAAAATATGGTGATCATTTTCAGAATATTAAAGGGAACCCATAAAACTACTTTATGGCTCCAGTGGATGCAGGTAAATATGATATATCCACCTCATGTTATTCAATAAAAATAACCAGTAATGTATGTGAGTATTCCCCTGTATCCTGGCTGTAGATGTCCCCGGACCAGCCTTGTGCTCTTGCATGTGGCTCAGCTTGTTCCCTAATGTTAGGTGTGGAATTCCTGTGTTGTATGAATGTATCCGCACGCGGTGTGTTAATGCCTTGTGTTCCTGGCCTTTGCTCCAGGGACTCCTGCTGTAGTGTCATTACTGGATTTAGTGTCATTGTTATTGCCACATTGAGTGCCAGACTGAAGGCACAAAAGGCAATTGTGCGAAGATCAACAGCAAATTAACAGCCATGTATATCCTTGAAATGTGATTTGTAATGAAACCTAAGGGGACACTAGAAAGAGCAGTCACCATGTTCCCTCCCTGCAACACCGTTCTAAAAATAATTACAAGCCATTTCCATTATTTGGGAAGGAGGTCATTGTCACCGCTCTCCATCAATGTGCCTCATGGCATCAGATATTGATGGCCTGTGGGCTGCGCAGAGGCATCTCTGTCCACAGCGACTACTTGCTCTGAGGTAATAATTTTACCCTGTGGTTTCCAGTTTATTTTATGTAGATTGTAGTCACTGTAGATAGAAGACACTTAGGATTCCCGCTGTGCTTGTTTTGCAGCATAATAACTTAATACAGATTTCACAAAACAAGCAGCAGTAGAAATGATACCTGACTTTTAAGAAAAGTGTATAGGAGGATTAGTCATATTTCTTACTTTTACTTGAATTCTCAGTCTCCAGGCAGTATTTCTTATTGAACTAAAGTGGTAAGTAGAGACTGGAAGACATGACAGTAGCCATACACACACATGTAGGAAGCGAGGTATAGCGATTCATGAGGCTGAGGGCACATGGGGAGGTTTCACAGCGAGAAACTTGACGCTCCTAACTTGCTGCCTCTCAATTAGAATATTTCTGCAGGTTTTTGCCCAAGACATTGATCCTTTGCAGTGCACAGCAATTTACATATACAGAAATACATAACGTGTTCTCACCGTGTCCCCATATTCCAAACCTGATTCTCTCACATTCATAAAGGGCGTCTATCACTATGATTTGTGTATCTGAACTAATTGTCCGCCCATTCCTTTATCTATGAAAATAAAAACAGTAAAATCACACACATTTTGTACCCCCAAGCCCAAAATACCCCAGGCCACAAAACCTAGTAATAGTATTTATCTCTTAAAACATACTGGTAGGTAGTTTAGATTGTGAGCCCCATGGGGACAGGGACCGATTTGGCAAACTCTGTGCAGCGCTGCGTAATCTGTAGGCGCTATATAAATAAAGAATTATTATTAAGGCAAAAGAATTTAAAAACAAGAAAACTTTAAACTATGACCAATTTGACATTTTTTTTTAATCATCCATCGCACAAAAAATGATATTAATTGTGATCAAAACACTTTAGGGCACATTTACTAAGAGTAGTGCAAACTGCATTGACAGTGGGTTTGCCTGTGTATAGTGCTGGGTGCGCCAGATTTATGACAATCGTGCGCCAGAAATCATGAATCTTGTGCTTCCCTGAAGGCCCGATAGAGTTCACCATTTTTTTTGTGGTGCACCTTTAACAAAGGGCGCGCAACACACTTGTATCTGACTTTGCATGATAAATCTGGCGCCACCCCCACCCCACCTAATTTGTGTTGCATGGTGGCTAGCGCAGCTGCTCAACAAAAGGGTCGGGTGAGACCCAAAAATGTCACTTCTTAAATACATGTACATGCAGTTTGCACTAGAAAGAACATTCAAATTCCGACAGAAAACTGGTGCACAGCCCTTGGTAATTGTGGGCCTTTATGAACCCCAGGTGTGTTAAATTAAAATCTAAATCTATAGGTCTTTTTGCATTGTCACCTTCTAAGCCCCATCACGTTTTTTCTTTTTTTCTTTTACAAAACTATTTTTATTATGCAAAAAGTCATTTAAAAAAAACAAACACTATAAATTAGTTATCACTGTATTGTGTGATTGCATCCTTCTATAGGGAAACCAGCATTCATGGGTAACAATGCTACTATTGGGGAGGTGTCCTATATGTCCTGTGTTTGGTGACGCGACCTTCGGACACAAGAGACTACTTCCTCAATTTTACATTTGACAACAGCTGAAGGGGCCAGGGGCATCCTCCACAGTTCAGCCTCTTAACATATTGTGGATACAGCACCAGAATCTTTACCCAGTGCTGCTCTTAGACATCCTAAAAGTAACACTTCCACAAGTATTTTTATTTTCTCATCCGATTTAAAGGTATATGGTTAATTGAACTCAATCGCATGCCTCTTTTAAAGGGGTTACTGGGAATTTTCTAATGTTACCAGTTGGATTGGGGTCCAATTTGTGACACCTCTGGAATCACTAGCATCAGCATCCACTACAAAGTGTATGGAGCAGACAAGTAAATGGGAGAAAGCTGCAGATGTTGGGTCTAGGTCATCAATGATACATTCTTGGGAAGCTCCTGTAATCTAGAATGTTTGTGGGATACCAGGATTGTGTTTATTAATATTCAGATTGTTAAACCATATATAGGGAGGGAACCCTTTTTGTTTTGAAACATCAATGTTGTTGTTTCTTAAAGGTGTTGTAGAATGTATTGTGCCTCCTAGTGGTAAAGTACATTTAGTACATATTGTGCTGTATATAAACTTTTACACATGTATGGTAATCATCTTTTTACGTGGCCTCTTGGTTTCTTGTTGAATTTTTGTGTTGCATTTGTAAGAATAGTGTGTGATCTGTCATTCTGTTGGACTGAACCTTCTGCTCCAATATGTGGCAGGTTACTGTACTGTCTGAATTGTGACCTGGCTGGTGTGGAACAGACTTGTGATATTATTGCATGTTTCAATGAGCCATTGTTGATATTGGTTTATCCATATCTTGTGGCAGCAAGACTCTTTCTTCTGTTCAGTCTTTGGTTATATTAAGACACTGACTGATGTGGATGGCTCCAGCTGCAGGGCTGAGGACTATGACAATGTAATACTCTCCACTGATGCATATTCTGAACATGTATTTAATACCTTATTAATCTAGCGTGTACACAAATAAAATAGACAAGTCCCTAACCCCTCTCCTCCCTGCTTTTACATTTTGGCAGGTTCATCATCCTGCAGAGAAACAGCAGACTGTCTTCCTATGTCTTAAGAGTCAAGGGGGTGGAGACACTCTCAAGCAAAGTTATACTAGTCATTCAATGCAGCCTGGTCGCCCATTTACTTGAATAGTATCTTAGTTGAAGTAACTCTGAAAGGCCACTATACAGTGTGTGGAGCTTTCTGCTTGCAGTTGCAGTTCTGACTGCTGCTGTCTGCTAATAGTTGATGCATATGGATTTGCAAAGAATAACAGGGTTTAATGGGTTGAATTGAATGTGTTTTGCTTTTTTCTGATCTTTAATTTATGTATGTGTTAATCTCCTTTCCCATGTAGTGCTGGCCCAAAAGGAGACAATATCTATGAATGGAGATCTACTATTCTCGGTCCACCCGGCTCCGTCTATGAAGGAGGTGTATTTTTCCTTGATATCACATTCACTCCTGAATACCCTTTTAAACCTCCAAAGGTAAGTGAATTACCAATACTATATTATCCACTGCCAGGTTATTATAAATCTGTTCTCATTATATCACAGAGTAATCAGTGTTATAACGAGCCATGTACCTGTGTGACATGACAATGAAGCTTCCTATATAATTGCAGCAAGCAGAGATCTAGAAAACCATGACAATTTCATGCAGAAAGTATATTGGAAAATTGTAGAACTTTTCATTTCACAAACAATATCGGTTATTTGCTGAAAGTGGACAACCCCTTTAACTTCAAAATCTGTTAATGTTAACCATTTAATAACCTATGACTGAGATATATCCATCAAAAAGTTCCCTTCAGTGAAAATAACATGACACTTGTCTGAATAACCTCATGTCATATCTCTATATTCTCTATTAATACAGAAGATATATTGCACATGAGATGCATTTTCAAGTCTCCAGTTTATAAGCTGCTAGGGGACAAATATACCAATTGTGACAGCGAGGAGTTAATGTAGCATTGGCAGAATGATTGGCTGCTATGACTGCAATACATGTGGCATTGTTGTCTTTTGTTAAATTACCTGAATAGTAGCAAATTGCATGTAAGAGCGGGTTTATTATCCACATAATACTCTGTAATATGAGACAATGTTGTGCTGTAGAGGAGCGAGGCCTTCCCCTCCATCTCCTGGTAGAAATACACTGACTACTCAGGCATTTCACACCTCATCTACAAAGTTATTGGATTTCTGCTGCCAGCCATAAACTAGTTTACATTTCTGGCGCTGCATATTATTACTTACTCAGATTTATTTTTTCTGCCAAACTCTACATTTTGCAGTTTAATCTGAAATTTTTTTTTTGTTTGACCGGATTATTACCGGAAGATGAACCTAACAAAAAATATTATCCCACCTCCCAGTTTGTGTAATGGTAGTTTAAGGGGACCTGTTACGGTACACATATCACTTATCAGAAAAATATTAAAGATACTGTATCCTTATTATGATTTGATGGGCTACCCAAATATACAGGCAGTCCCCGGGTCACATACAAGATAGGGTCTGTAGGTTTGTTCTTAAGTTGAATTTGTATGTAAGTCGGAACTGTATATTTTATCATTGTAATCCCAGCCAGAACTTTTTTGGTCTCTGTGACAATTGGATTTTAAAAATGTTGAGTTGTCATAAGAACCAGGATTAACACTAAAGCTTCATTGCAGACACCTGTGATAACTGTTACAGCTGATCATTGTAGCCTAGGACTAAAGTACAATAAATTACCATTATCCAGAGGTCCGTTTGTAACTAGGGGTCGTATGTAAGTCGAGTGTTCTTAAGTAGGGGACTGCCTGTAATCAGGACTGGCTTAATCATTTACAGTTATACTGGGATTAACAAAAAGTAGAAAATTAAATTTATCATACTTGTGATATTTTGCGGTTATGTAGCCAGGAGTATTTTTTATTTTTTGGGTAAATGGGTCATCCAGTGTGACGTCATAAAAGACGCCATCTCGGGACCACCAGGTCCAATAGAAATCGTGCCACTTCTTTAAACTACATAGGGTAGTTATAGCTCATTCAGCGTTATGAATGTAGGAGAGGACAAAAGTTGTTCTGTCTCCTCGCCAGTGTCTCTGACCAGCAGAATCTTTAGCTGTTCCGCAAGATATGCAGGAGAACTTGCCGTAGCGCTAGGAGACCTTTCTACATACTTTGTACTTACCCCCTCTGTGTCCGGACATATGACCCGACAGCAATCTGAGGCGCACCCCAACTGGTAAAGCTTGCGTTTTGTAAACGCAATGTTGACATCAACGTAATTGGGCAAATCTCCTAGGCTTGGTTGTTGTGATGCGTTTGAAAACTCTTAGGAGGAATAAGAGATGAACCACACAATGTTGGATACAAAAAGAAGTACGTAGTTCAACCTCTCTCAGCTCTTGTACCTTATGGTTCCAACTTCTGGTATCCAGGTGCACGGAGAACCTCAGAACCTTAGGTAGCCATATAAGAAAATGTGTAATCACCAGCAACTCTGGATATCCTGAAAAAGGTGGCTCTTTATTGAGGTACAACCATACAGAATTAAAAAAAAAACGCCCAGGAAACGGACAAAAACAGACCTACTTTCCGGTGTATAGTCTTCGTCATGGTCAAGGTTATACACCGAAACGCGTAGGTCTGTTTTTGTCTGTTTCCTGGGCGTTTTTTTTAAGGGTACATTTAGGGCATACCGCCGGGTGCTGGAGATGAGGAGGAGGAGGTGGCTCCTCCTCCCTCCATAGAAAACAGCGGCTCACGATCGCACACACGCCGAAAGATAGAGCAAGCTCTATCTTTTTGAGGTGTGCGGCCCGGATCGGTGCCACGCATGTGTAACCCCGCAGTGCCGCTATTGCCGTCTATGGGGACGTACATGCGGCCGCATGTACGTCCCCGCAGACAGCCATGTGAATAAGCCCTTATCCTGTATCCTTGTACCTAAATAAAAAGAGCAACCTTTTTAAGGCTGTCTGGAGTTGCTGGTGATTACACATTTTCTTACACAATGTACTTTAGTAAGAAAAGATTAGATTTCAACTGAAATAAGTATTTACTAAAACCGACATGTCAGGCAACAGACACCCACCCATACACCCATTGTGACAGCACTATCTGATCAAAAACATCAACTCCAATTTGGAAGTTGATACCTGCACTTCTTAAGAATTACCACAAGAGGTCACCAGAAGACTGCCACACACGGCAAATCCTCATGTAGCGCCGTGTGAACCGCATCCCGTTATTTTATAGTAAATCTGGTCTTTACATTTTGCTGCAGATAAAATGGGTAAATGCAAAGTTACCTAAAGGTAAATAATTTAATTCTAAAATTCTTATGTATTTTATTAGGTGACGTTTCGGACAAGAATCTACCACTGCAACATTAACAGCCAAGGTGTCATCTGCCTGGATATCCTAAAAGACAACTGGAGCCCGGCACTTACCATTTCTAAAGTTCTCCTCTCCATCTGCTCGCTGCTCACAGACTGTAATCCTGGTAAGCACCTCCTATTTTAAATTTAATATATAATTTTTTTTCCCCCTCACAATTACTTTGAAATATGCAAAAATTAACTCTTAGATCAACAATGATGTTCTCACCCATTATGATACACGCCTGTTTTTGGCTTTGAAAACTGCATTTGAAAAGCTGAACATGTGAACGCAGCCTAAAAGGTAGATCATTCTAGCCTGAGCTTCAAAACCAAGTGCCCCTGTGCTTGTTAAACTTCAGACTAGGGCTGTAGCCTGTATTCTCTTCAAGCAGCTTATTAAAGGAAATCTACCATTAAAATCAAGTATGTATATAAACCTTATCCAGATCCATGGTCTCCTTTCTTCTAAAATCGGACTTTAAAATAATTTAAATAAAGTGTTCTGTAGGCGTTATCAGAGCCCCTCCATGCTGTAGATTCCCTCAGCTGTCCAACCTCAGTCACCAATGACCTGATTATTATATGTGTTACTATGTATATACTTCTGTCTAATTGTTTTCTATAACTGCTTGTGAAGCTGCATGTTCAGAGCTCAGGTGGTTTTTCTTATAAGTAATACTATAACAAACTGCTTAATGAAAAAAGAAAGAAATCTCTGAATACGCCTTGAACTAAATATCACAGGCCGCAGCTGCCCCAATTATTTCCCGGTTACTCGTCATTGTATATTGAGATCTAAAGTAGCTTAAAGCACATAGTCGTGACACAATTTGACAAAATTCCCTTCTGCGCTGCACGGTTCTCCAATTTGAATAATACAGATAAAACATATTGTAGAGGGAATGTACGTTGCTACCGCTACATTGTGCATCTATAATCTGAATTCTTTCCTTCTCTCTTGCAGCTGATCCTCTTGTGGGAAGTATAGCCACTCAGTACATGACCAACAGAGCCGAGCATGACAGAATGGCCAGACAGTGGACCAAGAGATACGCCACATAGATTGGCTGACACAACGCTTAGTCTGCCATGGCGAAAGCTGCTTGTGAATTGGGCAACGGAGGGTGGGAGTCTGCAAAGAATAGGTTATTTCTATAACAGATTTTATTCAGTCTTTTATTTCCAGAGAATTTTGTTATTGTAACTTAAGGTATCTTTCTGCAGTAATTGACTGGAGCAAGTCGAAAAACAATTACGTAACAGACATAAACCTTTCATGTTACCAAGAACGGAAAGTTATTTTCCCCCCCTTTTTTGTTCTCTGACACGTAAGCGATGGAAGCGATTTAATTTTGTACAGTTACACTGCTTATACGGTAAATGTCTGTGTTAAGTTTTGTTGAGGGATTGAATGCGTCATTTGTGTATGAGAGATGAGCTGCGGCGTGTGTGTGTGTATTGTAACCAAGTCTCCACCATGACCGGCCTGTGACAGTCTGAGGAACTGGTTATATTCTGTATTATGGAAACATCTTACACTTTATATCATTTTCTTCCTTTTTGTATATCGGTAAACTCAGCTTAGAGAGAATCTGTAGTGAAATACCTTAAGCTGTTTAAATGTAAAAGTGAATAAGAATTACTCCGTGGATTGGTTCTATGTTGTAGGCTAAAGAAAGTCTGCATTTGTTACTGTGCTAATAAAAGTGGAAAAATAAGAGCGTGTGTCTATTATTTATTACTGAATCGGTGCTGGGAGTTTACAATTTTCTGTATGTTGTTATCGTAGTTGTGGTAGAGCAGGAGATGGCGTTTGGGAGGGGGCAGATTCAGGACTTTGTGGTATTATTGACCTCTCTTTAGTATAGGTCATTAGATTAACCACTTCTTTCCTGCCCATTGACTTTATAAATTAAGGTAATCTGCTCCGAATTGTGAAAGGACGTACCTCTGATGGGCATTATTGTGCCGGTAATCTAGCCCCACCAATAACTGCCACAATGGAAGTCTGTGATAATGTATTGTGGTAATGACACTGTCTCACCACTGTGTGACTGAGGCGTGCAGCCGCTCCTCTGCCTTTGGTTGGGTGAAAATCTCTTGCCCCTCCTTCCAGCCCTGTGCTCCACCGCGATCGGGTCCAGGCAAGCATACAGCTGTCTAAAAGCCGCTGCTGGGCCGTATTTGCAGTGAAAGAGACTGCACTGTACAGTAATACACAATGCACTTACATGGCAGCCATATATTAGTTGCCATTCATATAGCCAGTATGCAGCCCCCATATACATCGTGTGAAAGGGGCCTAAGGCCAGTGACACACGTTGCGTTTTTGCTGGGTTTTTTTTCATTGCATTTTGCAACCTTAAAAAAAAAATGCATGTCTTTTTGACCAGTTTGAATTAAGATAATTGGTCAAACCTGTCAAAAACAGATGCAGTTTTTAAAACCGCATGTGTTTTTTGACGTATTGCTCAAAAACGCCACGTGTGCCATCACCCTAAGGGTGAAGACACACATGGCGTTTTTGGGCCGTTTTTACTAAGTGCGTTTTCAGATCGTTAAAAACGCATGCGTTAAAACACGCATCCGTTTTTTAAAAACGCATCAGTTTTTTGAAAACGCATGCGTTTTTGTCAGTTTTTCATTGCGCAATTTTGGAAAAACGGACAAAAACGCATGCGTTTTTTAACGCATACGTTTAACGATCTGAAAACGCACTTAGTAAAAACGGCCCAAAAACGCCATGTGTGTCTTCACCCTCAGGCTTCATCCATGCCCTGAGTAGCCTCTGCAGATCCGCCTCACTCCTTGTACATGGCACCTGTGAATGTGGAGGAACGTCTTGCACAGTGGCTTCTGGCGCATCAAAAATTTGTGTGTTTTAAGCTGCCTGCAATGCTCAGTAGTCTAGCTTTCTAAAGCCAGTGGGGACCATGGAGCAGCACCCAGAGGCTAAACAACATTTACTTTAATGCAAAACACTGGCTGTGTGTTCCCGATAGAAATGCCAATGCGATCGGGCCACGGCCTGCCCCGGTGGGTGCGGTTTGGTCTGCATTTGCAAACGCACCAAAACACAAGGGTGGATTCACAAGTTCAGCTTTTCAGATGCAGATGTAGAGTTGACATATTGAGAAATGCTAACCAGGAGAGGAAGGGGGGGCGTGGAGTTAACACAAAAACTGCATCTGAAAAACTGAACGCACCTCAAGTGGGGTTTAAAAATGCAAATTAAAGGGGGTCTGGCCAAAACTCATATGCATTTCCAACATGCGTTTTGGCCAAAGCCACTCATGAAAGTGCCGCATGGGAATCCACCCTAAGGCTACCGTACAATGTGTTCAGTTCAATGGGCTGCAAACAATGACCCCATGGACCATTGTTAGCTGCTGAGCGGCACACCCAGCAGATATTCTAGACTGCACGGGGCTGTGGAATTGACAGTGCTGTGCACAAGCAGGTATAAAAAAAATAAATAAATAAAAAGTCGGGATGTGATACAGCTTTACTCAGATCAGAGGGGTTATGAGAGAATCAGACTATTTTAATATGTATTTTTCCACCATATTTCCATTCCATAGGGCCCACAGAAGTCAATGGGAACTTATAAAATACAGTGCACCATAAGCTGCCATATACTTCTTGTATCCAGAACCACCGGTGGGAGGTGCATTCATCATTTTCCACCCCACCGTATTATGTATGGAGCTGTACGGTTGCAATACGTCCAATATTTACGGCCAGAATACAGAACAGACCGTACAGTCGTGTGCTTGAGGCCTTACTGCAGACTACCAGACAGCTTCCTGTGGCTGTATTTACTTAACCCCCTTTCAATGGGTTTTGTTTTTAATTATTTTTACCCCTACAGGTTACAAAATATTTATAGGTCCTTAGGAAAATAGTGCATTTAAATTTTGTGTTACCACTTACTCTCCATTTGGTTACTGCATTCATATAGTGTACACATTTCCTAAGTAGTTCAAGTGATATTTCATTTCAGGGGTCACAATAGTTGTATTTAATGTCATACATGTAATAGGAATGGAATGTAGAGAAGATAATAAAATATGAGCATTTTGCTTCTTCGTTTTCTGCATTAATTTGCACTATTGATTCCTGCAAGGTTTATTAAATGATTTACCATTTAAACTTTAAAAGGTGATCAATAAAGATCAAATCTTTTATTAGACAAATAAGACAAAAAAAAAAATACAGCCACTGGATATGATGGCCAGAGTTACCATCAGCTGATAATCCGTTGGTACCAGCAGGAAGGACAGCACCACATCAAACAAGATAACCATGCTGTAGAGGGAAAAAAAAATAATTGAAAAATTTGTCAACAAGGTTTTTTTCTTTTATTTTTATTCCTTTTTTGAAACAATTGTAAAATTCAAAAGAAAATTACTTTATTTAGTTTTAAAACAAAAATAGGTAACAATTTCTGTTTAAATGGACTGTTCCCTGGAGTGTTAAAATAAGGCTCCGTGCCTTAAGGCTCCACTCACTAAATGTGGTTCAAATCCATTTGTCACCTACCAGTAAAATGCCAGAAATCCCAAAAGTCCCTTTAAAACTAGTAGGAACAGAACCACACACTGCCCAAATAACTCTTAAGGTGTTTTCCCACCCGTGAATAGGGCCTAACTTTTCTTTGTGGGGAAAACCCCTTTAAATGTACAGGCGGTCCCCTACTTAAGAACACCTGACTTACATACGACCCCTAGTAACAAACGGACCTCTGGATCTTGGGGATTTACTGTACTTTAGCCTTAGGCTACAATAAACAGCTATAACAGTTATCACTGATATATAGTAATGAAGCTTTATTGCTAACCCTGGTTCTAATGACAATCCAACACTTTTAAAATCCAATTTTCACAGAGACAAAAAAAAATTTGGCTGGGGGCTACAATGATAAAGTATACAGTTCCGACTTACATACAAATTCAACTTAAGAACAAACCTACAGACCCTATCTTGTATGTAACCCGGGGACTGCCTGTACTTGGCGATTTCTGTGACACTACAGACCTACAAAACATCTCAGGAGCTGATACATTTGGAATGAAGGAATGAAGGACATAGCATAATTCAAAGTAGAAAATTTTATGTGATGTGATCGTTAAGTGCAGTGAAGTGCACAGTAGTTATAAGATTAAGATTATGGAACAAAATGCCACAAAAAGCACACACAACACCAAACACACCCACAAAACAAACAAACCCCCCCAAAAAAAAAAAAAAAAAACTGTCCTTGGAAATACACAATACAGAAGAAGCATAATCGGAACCCAAAATGTTAGGTGTCAGATGATGGGGTCCCCTTACTTTTTCTTCCAGACAAAGGGAAGGGCGACTTGCTTTGAAGCTGGTTGAGTTTGCTAGCCAAAAACGTGAAAGGCTCAATCAAGGTCTTTCTGTCTGTAACCGAGACTTCCCAGATTTTTACTTTTTCCCCTCTTGCCCAATGTAGTGCCATTTCTGTATCCACTTGTCTGTGTTCTGCCAGATCCAACTTGTTGCCCAAAACAACAGTGACCATCTAACAAGACATAAGCAGAGAACAAGGAGTTACTTACAAACCAAACATTTTCACATCCAATTCATTAGCACAATACATGGCTCAGTGTTTTTTTTTTAATCTAATCTAGCAAAATACACAAAACTATACTACGTATACCATGGTCCTTCATTTTAAACAGTGCAACAGTAGTAGTTATATTATAATCTGACGTTCCTGCTCTCACCCTGACAGGATGATTTATGCTGTTATATGTTGCGTTATTTTAGTTGTTGTAAACAAAACTTTATACCTATTCACAAGACGTCTGGGGTTCCCACCAATCACAAGAAGGGGAAGAATCGGTGTTTATTGAGGAATGATTGCTGCGGTGTACAGCTGCTCCATTCAAAGTTTATGGCACTAATGAAGATCGTGGAGTGCTGTACATGGCTTTTTTTATTTTATAAATAACGGTGCACCAAATGCATAGTAATATGAAAACGCATGTCTTCTAACTTGCACGTCTAAAACGCATGCGTCAGAATGCCACTTGTGAACACGCCCTCAGAGGAAGCCACACATTTATCCTGGCCATAGACAGGTGGCCTGCTAAGTGCTTTAAGTTGATAATTTCATAGAAGAATTCTCTTTTCAGCTGTCAAATAAACTTGAATTTCAGGAACATCTGTTGCACTATGTGACCAATCACAACGATAGAACCCCCAGCATACCTCCTGCCGCTCCGTAGTATTGGACATTACTGAGCACCCTGTTCAGCTATCCTCACCACTCCTATTCACTAAGGGAATGTCAGAGATTGCAAGTTTCATTATCATAACGTACAAAATAGTCATCACATTAATGGTTTTATACTTTGGCTTTATTTTGTGGGTAAAGTTTTATCATTTGATGCCACTTGTTTTGTACAATTAAGAATAAAAGTGATAATAATCATTTAATATAAATTAGCTGTATTGGAACAAATACATTTTTGTTCCTCTGAACTAGATTAAAAACAGACAATAATGGAACAATCCTATTCTTATTAAAGCTGTTGGATAAAGTGGACACGGGTGTTTATGAAATTTGGATTGAAAAATGAAAACAACTTTATTTTACCTCCTTTTTATCCCGGAAGCGGTCCACGTCTCTTTTTAGTTGTTCTACCTTTCTGAATGATTCCAGGCTGTCCACGCTGTAGACAAGAATAAAGCCATCGGCACAGGAGAAGTAATGCCTGGGCAGCTCTGTGTCCTCCTGTAGTCCTTGTGTGTCATAGAGCCGCAGCTGCTCCTTCACTCCACGCTCGGTTTCCACTGAAGCAATATATACATCTTCCAAAGTCTCAATATTTTCTTGACCTGCAACAAACCAAAAATGAAATATATATTATATATACCTCCAGTGAACCACTGGAATAGGCATATCCATTCCTCTCACTGATGGTATATACTTGCTAGAGAATGACACCGAATAATCCTATAATATACATTACTACTGGGACATCCTGACATGTGTATCAGAACCTATAGATGATCTACACTGCATGGGGGCTAGCAAACATGATAGGTCATCTAGTCTTTGGTAAAAATTAGAGGTCTAGTTCGATTCAGGTTTTCTACCAATTAAGGTAGATTAGGTGCTTCCATTGGACATGAGGATAGCCCTGGGGCGTGGAGAAGCTGGAGATGAGGCTACACGGCGCAGCTACTCCAGTATCCTCTTTGATCCTCCTACCAGATATCTTCGGTGCGCAGCTACAAGGAGCTGCGTGCCCTTGTCCGCAAAGCTGGAGTTCTGGCTCCTGCATTCGCTGCATAGCACTACTTCAGCCCTATGCAGTGAAGAAAGAAGCAGTAATAAACTGCTTCTTCATAGGGTCTCTGGCTGTATCCGACAGCCGAAGACCCGCTCCTGCAGTCAAAAGAAGTCACTGACCAGCGGGTGTGGGTCTGGAAAGAGTTTTTTTTAAAAATGTACAGATTCACCACTGATTTAAGTCTGGATTTTAAATGGATTGTGTGAAGAGAGTCTACATATTTGTGCATGTTCTCTTAGGCCCCTTTCACAGTACCAAGTGTGATGCATCCAACTCACACCGCACTCAATGTTTACCACAGTCTCCTAAAAAAAAAAAAAAAAAAAAAACAACATCAAAAGTTACAGCACATAGGCCTTTTTGGAGTAGGGAAGCTGACCTGAGTGAAGTTGGCCCCCCCACCTTGTTCAAATCAAACAAAATTGGTGTCAAACGTTTGTGCAGCAAAAATTTTCATTTGTGCCGCTATCGTTTAAGATATTAATGAGAGTTTCCAGAGGTCAATCAGCCCCCCCACATTGTCCAAACCAAACAAAACTGGTGCCTAACAATTCTGCTACGTTTGTGCTGCTTTTGTTTTGAATATATGAACAAAAAATTAAAGGTCAAAAGTTCAAGCAGCCCCCCCCCCCACATTAACCAAATCGAACAAAACTGGTGTCAAACGTTAGTGCAGCAAAAATTTCCGTTTGTGCCGCTATCATTTTTAATATATTCTTACTTTTTTCCAGAGGTCATCAGAGTTCATTTCTTCCAAAGTGCAATGTGTTTGCTAGCTCCCCCTGGTGATCAAACTAGGGAAGTGTCACCAAGTTTATTTTTTACCAGTTCATCCTAAACACCTTTAACCTATGTAAACACCTGAGCATACCGTAAAAATGATAGCGGCACAAACAAAATTTTTTGTTGCACAAACCAGCATAAACGTAGCACTAACATTTGACACCAGTTTTGTTTGATTCGGTTAATGTGGGGGGGCTGCTTGAACTTTAATTTTTTGTTCATTTATTCAAAACAAAAGCAGCACAAAAAAAATTTAAGCAGCACAAACGTAGCAGACTTGTTCGGCACCAGTTTGGTTTGGGCAAGGTGGGGGGGGCTGGTTGACCTCTGATGACCTCTGGAAACTCATTAATATCTTAAAAACGATAGCGGCACAAACGAAAATTTCTGCTGCACAAACGTAGCACAAACGTTTGCCACCAATTTTGTTTGATTTGAACAAGGTGGGGGGGCCAACTTCACTCAGGTGGGAAGCTGGGGTCAATTCCTGCTTAACAGTAAATCACAATACCTCTATTCAGTCCTATTGTGAACACTTGGCTAATTAAAATGCAGGGTTTATGTCAAAGTGAATTTGAATTGTCCCATGTTCATTTGGTGCAATGGAAAAACAGCAATGGAACCACAACAAAACATCTCACAGACAAGAAATGTATAGACTTACCAACTGTATGGTTTCCATAGAGCACCTGCTCAAGTATTGCAGTTTTTCCAACTGCTGCCATCCCACATACAACTACTCGACTTCCTTTCCCCATTACGTATCAGGCAATTCTGGAAGTAAACCTGTTGAAAAATTATGTTAACACAAGAGGTATAAGAGGTTGTATAATGGTCCAGCCATTCTTTTTAAGGGAACAATGTAAAATAATTAAATAAAAATTCTGCTGCTTGAACCAGCCATTGGCCGCCATCTTATTTACAGGGTCCAAGGTGAAAAAGACTGCAGAGAAGCAGTAAAGGGATTAGTAAAGGGTGAGTTGCCATTTCATGCAGTTAGTGAGTGTGATAGGCTGCCTACAGAGATGGTTTTTAAGAGCACATTTAAAGCTTTGGAGGGTGGGTATTAGTCTGAGAGTCCGGAGGAAGGGCTTTCCAGGGAATTGGAGCAACTCGGGAGAAGCCCTGGAGACGTGCATGGGAGGTTCTAATTAAGGTAGAGATTAATCTAATATCACTGGCAGATCGAAGAGTTCGGGAAGAGCAATGGACAGATTAGAGAAGAGAGATAGGAAGGTGCAGCATTATGCAGAGCTTTGTGGATGAGGGTTATTATTTTAAAGTGAATACGGAAGGCGACAGACAGCCAGTGCAGTGATTGGCACAAAATGGAGGCATCCATGTAGCGTTTGGTCTGAAAGATGAGCCTGGCTGCTGCATTAAGAATAGATAAGAGAGAGTTTAGTGAGTGGAAGACCGATTAGTAGGGAGTTACAGTAGTCTAGTCGAGAGTGAGTAAGTGCAATAATTAGCATTTTAGACGTTTCAATTGTCAGAAATGGTCGGTTTCTGGAGATGTTTCTGAGATGCATGCGGCAAGAGTGAGCAAGAGATTGAATGTATGGTGAAAAAGAGAGGTCAGAGTCCAGCACAACCCAAAGACAGCTGCCTGCTGCCTCGGTGCTATAGTGATCCCACAGACCGAGATGGAGAGGTCAGAGTTAGGTAAGTTAATAGATGGTGGAAAGACAAGAAGTTCAGTCTTAGAAAGATTACGTTTCAAGAAGAGAGAGGACATGACGTTAGAGACAGCAAAGACAGTTGCTGGTTTTCTGGATTAAAGCAGAGGTGATGACACCCAGCTATATACTTCTGCACGTAACATCAGGATAGAGATGATACTGGAAATCAAATCTGCTGATGGTTTGTCCAATGGGGGCAGTATAGAGAGAAGAGAAGAGGACCTAGGACTGAACCCTGAGGGACCCCGACACTGAGAGGAAGATGAGAAGAGAAAGATCCAGAAAAGGAGACACTGAAAGTGCGGTCAGAGAGATGGGAAGAAAACCACGAGAGTGCAGTGTCCTTTAGGCCAATGGAGCGAATCATCCTAAGGAGGAGCTGGTGGTCCACAGTATCGAACGCTGCCGATAGATCCTGAAGAATGAGGAGCGAATAGTCACCTTTGGATTTAGCAGTGAGGAGATCATTGGAGACTTTAGAAAGAGCAGCTTCAGTGGAGTGCATAGTACGAAAGCCAGATTGCAGCTACTACTACGCATTATTTTTTTCTAAAAACAAACTGTAATTTAAACAGATGTCATTAACTCCTTCATGTTCACCGACAAATATATCCGTCAGCGAGCTATGAAGGATGTATGAAGAGGGCTCATGGGGTGAGTCCTCTTCATACAGAAACAGGGTTTGCTGCATATTGTAGAAAACACCCACGGTTGGTGCTAGCAGTAGTCTTACAATATGGTAGGAAAGATCAGACCTTCTAGAGCAGTGGTTCTCAACCTGTGGGTCGGGACCCCAGCGGGGGTCGAACGACCAAAACCGGGGGTCGCCTAAAGCCATCGGAGCCGCAATTTTACAGTGTTTTTACTGCCAGTTGCATGGTTTGGGGTCACCACAGCATGAGGAACTGTATTGCGGGGTCACAGCATTAGAAAGGTTGAGAACCACTGTCCTAGAGGGTCTAAGAAATGTATGTATCAGTTTAAAAAAAATAAAATTATACGTTAATAGCAAAGTATCTGTCCAGCCATCTGAAAAAAAAAAGTTGCATGTGTTTACAATGTGTTAATATTCAGTTCACATAAATGTTAAGACTAATCATGCAAATTCCCTCTCCACAGCTGTTCTATTGCATTTCAAATTGCATTCTAAATGCTGCATTCACACTGTGCATTTTGAGACACAATCCAAAGGCTCTTACTGTGATCACACATTGTGGTGACATTGCGTTGGAAATGCCATGTTAACTCCCAACATGTGATCACAGCAGAAGCCTTTGGATTGCATCTCAAAATGCACAGTGTGAAAGCGGCCTGAGGGTGATGTCAGACGTGGCGCTTTGTCTGCGCTTGCAAACGCAAACAAAGCCGCGCCCACCGGGACGGGCCGCGGCCCGATCGCATCGGCGTTTCTATGGAAACGCCTGCGATTGGGAACGAGCCGCCGGTGTTTTGCATTAAATTAAGGCAAAACACCGTCCGCTCGTTCCCGATCACAGGCCTTTCCATAGAAACGCCGATGCAATTGGGCCGCGGCCCGCCCCGGTGCGCAGACAAAGTGTCACGTCTGACATCACCCTGAGGGTGATGGCACACAACCAGTTTTTCAAATGCAGTTTTGAAGCCAAAAGCAGGTGTGGATCATAATGGGTGAGAAATAATTGAAAGGTGCTGCTCCTCCTTATACTTTTACTCCATTCCTGGTTTGGGCATCAAAAACTGCATCAGAAAACTGAATATGTGACATCACCCAAAGGTGGGTTCAAACGTTGCGTTTGAAACGCATTACAACAGCTGATGAGAGGTAATTTGCCTAATTACATTACCATTTACATTTGTTAACGCAATGTTAATGCATGACGTGCGAGTTTACAATGCGTTTTGTAAACGGAAATGTTAACAGTGATGTAATTAGCAAATCACCTCTCCTCAGCTGTTGTATATGCGTTTTAAACGCAATGAAAATGCAGGTCAAAATGGAACGTGTGAACGCATCCTAACGGTGATTTTACACATGGCGTTTTTAGGACGTTTTTGTGCCGTTTTTAGATCGTTAAAAAAACGCATGCGTTTTTGTCTGTTTTGTTCCGAATTTGCACAAATCAAAACGCACAAAAACGCCCCAAAAACGGACTAAAAACGCCATGTGTGATATCACCCTAAGACGTTCATATGCATGCGTTAACATTGCAATGCAATAAAGGAAATCTCTAAGTTGAGTTTTATTTTTTTAAACATTTGGTCTGTGCCTCTTGGAATTTTTTTGTTTTTTTGGTTCTTGCGTGTTCTCCCTGAATGTGATTGCATTAATTTCAAAACAAAGACCACAAAACGCAACCATTTTCTAGTAATGCAACTACTTTAAGGCTACATTCATACAAACGTATGGGGGGGGGCATATATATGCTTATCGTTATCATCCAAACCTGCATCAGAAAAACTGAACATGTGAATACACTAAAAATGCACCTCACAAAAGGCAGATATTAGAAAACGCAAAGTTAAGAAACCAAATCAAGAATTCCACTTGAAAGTCAGAAGGAAGCAAAAATGCTGCATCTAAGATATAAATCCAGAACACAATGGAAAATGTAACCTGAATGCTACACGCATCCCTGGCCTGAGGCTGCGTTCACATGTTGCGTTTTTTCAACACAATGGGAAAAGGGAAGGGTCACCTCCTCCTCCTCAGCGTACAGCTGTACACCCGCCCAGCTGTAGGACTGTACTCTAAATACGCGCTGTGCACCATATACTTCCGTATATACATGCAGTAGGCCGAAGCAGTGGGAGGTGCATTCTGTCACCCATTCTGTAAAAAGGCATTTAGACCCTTCTTGAAGCTCTCTGCTGTCCCTGCTGTGACCAGCGCCTGAGGCAGGCTATTCCACAGATTGACCGTTCTCATAGTAAAAAAGCCCTGTCGCCTCCGGTGATTAAACCTTGGTTTCTCCAAACGGAGACAGTGCCCCCTCGTCTTTTGATTTGATTTAATCTGGAACAACTTACCACCATATGTTTTGTATGGACCATTCATATATTTATATAAATTAATTATGTCCCCTCGTAGTCGTCTCTTTTCCAGACTAAATAAATCTAGTTGTTTTAATCTTTCCTCATAACTAAGACCCTCCATACCCCTTATCATTTTTGTGGCTCTACGTTGAACTTATTTTATATGGATACGGTACAAAACGTTGCCATACTGTTGCAATACAACCCGTATTTACGGCCAGAATACAGCAGTATATACATAACAGAAAAGACCATACGGTCATGTGCATGAGGCCTTAAAGACACACTTAGGCCGCGGTCACACGTACCGCTAGACGTCCGTTCATAACGCGACGCTAGCGCACAGGGAGAGGTCCTTGGCCCGAACGCACATGCGTTTCCAGAGAAACGCATGCGATCGGCTTAACAATCGCATGCATTTCCCTGGAAACGCACGTGCGTTCTGGCCGAGGACCTCCCCCTGTGCGCTAGCGTCGCGTTATGACGGACGCTTAGCGGTACGTGTGACCGCGGCCTTAAGATATTGCACCAATAAAAACATAATTGCATACCTTTTTTTTTTAGTCTGACCCAGCCCTGCACAAACTACACCAACATATGTATGACAACTCCCTCTGCTTGTTACCTCCTCCCAATTGTCCTTTTATTGGCTGTCTAGGATGAGGGTGCGGTCACACGGTGCATTCGTGGACCGTTGTTGGTGCGTCTAATCCAGAGAAACGCATGCGATCGGCTTATCAATCGCATGCGTTTCTCTGGAAACGCATATGCGTTGGGCCAAGGACCTCCCCCTGTGCGCTAGCGTTGCGTTATGAACGGACGCCTAGCGGTACGTGTGACCGCGGCCTAACTGGGGCTCCCAGGGCGTGGTCACATGTTCCACTAGTGTCGTGTTCATATCGGGACGCTAGCACACAGGGGATAAGCACACGGGTTATGAACGTGATGCTAGTGAAACGTATGACCACGGCCTCGGCACATTCACAAGTTGCGCTTTGGTTGCGTTTTCATTGCGTTTTAAAACGCATTACAACAGCTGAGATGAGGTGATTTACCTAATTACATTACTGTTAACAAAACACATGTGTTAACACATTGTTAACGTATATGTTAACAATGTGTTAACACATGTGTTTTGTTAACATAGCATTAACAAATGTAAATAGTAATGTAATTAGGCAAATCACCTCTCCTCAGCTGTTGTAATGCGTTTTAAAGCGCAATGAAAACGCAACCAAAGCGCCACGTGTGAACGCGCCCTTAGGGATATATCGGACGCTGAGCGCGGTGACAACAACATTAACAGTAATGTAAGAAGGCAAATCACCTCTCCTCATCTGTTGTAATACGTTTCAAAACACAACCAAAACGCACCGTGTGACCACGCCCTGTGTGTAAACGCAGCCTCCGGCCAATTGGAGATTTGAGCGGTAAACTGTATGCCCTCCTATCTGAATGTACCTTTAATGGTTTGTAGTCCAGTAATCCGAACAAGAGTTATATGAACTCCAATCTCTATGGATCCTATTCAGTGTTTGAGGTTCGTTGGTTTCCATTTGGGTGACTTCTACGTGTTTCGGAGGCTATGCAGCTTCATTCGTCAGGGATCGTGTCCGTGATTTGGTAAATTCCTTTTGCAGCTTCCGGCTGCACCTTAGAATTTATCACCGCTTCTATAGGACAGTGTAGCTGTTACTGATATAGGAGCAGTGTAGCTGTCACTGGTATATGGCAGTGTAGCTGGGACTGGTATAGGGGCAGTGTAGGTGGCACTAGTATAAGGACAGTGTAGCTGGCACAGGTATAAGGCAGTGTAGCTGGCACTGGTATAGGGGCAGTGTAGGTGGCACTAGTATAAGGACAGTGTAGCTGGCACAGGTATAAGGCAGTGTAGCTGGCACTGGTATAGGGGCAGTGTAGGTGGCACTAGTATAAGGACAGTGTAGCTGGCACAGGTATAAGGGCAGTGTAGCTAGCACTGGTATAGGGGCAGTGTAGGTGGCACTAGTATAAGGACAGTGTAGCTGGCACAGGTATAAGGCAGTGTAGCTGGCACTGGTATAGAGATGGTGTAGCTGTTACTGATATAGGAGCAGTGTAGCTATCACTGGTATAGGGACAGTGTAGCTGGGACTGGTATAAGGCAGTGTAGGTGGCACTAGTATAAGGGCAGTGTAGGTGGTACTGGTATAGGGGCAGTGTAGGTGGCACTGGTATAGAGGCAGTGTAGCTGGCGCTGGTATAAGACAAGTGTAGCTGGCACTGGTATAATGGAAGTCTATCTGGCACTGGTATAGGAGAAGTGTAGGTGGCACTGGTATAAGGGCAGTCTAGCTGGCACTGGTATAGGGCAGTGTAGCTGGCGCTGGTATAAGGACAGTGTAGCTGGCACTGGCATAGGGGCAGTGTAGCTGACACTGGTATAAGGACAGTGCAGCTGGCACTGGTATAAGGGCAGTGTAGGTGGCACTGGTATAGGGGCAGTGTAGCTGGCGCTGGTATAGGGGCAGTGTAGCTGGCGCTGGTATAAGGACAGTGTAGCTGGCACTGGTATAGGGGCAGTGTAGCTGGCGCTGGTATAGGGGCAGTGTAGCTGACACTGGTATAAGGACAGTGCAGCTGGCACTGGTATAAGGGCAGTGTAGGTGGCACTGGTATAGGGGCAGTGTAGCTGGCGCTGGTATAGGGGCAGTGTAGCTGGCGCTGGTATAAGGACAGTGTAGCTGGCACTGGTATAGGGGCAGTGTAGCTGACACTGGTATATGGACAGTGTAGCTGGCACTGGTATAGGGGCAGTGTAGCTGGCGCTGGTATAGGGGCAGTGTAGCTGTCACTGGTATAAGTATAGGCGAAGAAAGAATGTGGTGCTGCGAGTGGGTGCGCTTGTAACGAAGAGAAATTTACCAAAGCACGGTTTGGTGTAAAGCTAATTCATATTTATTGTGAATGATTAAAATACTATAAAACATGATAACAAAAGACAAAGAATAAAATAAAAATAAATAAAATGAAATAAAAATGTGAATACATAGGAAGCAATTCAATGTACAGAGGTAAAATGCATAAATATTTTTTAAATAGAAGTTGATATACAGGTAGTCCTCGGGTTACGACGGTCTCGGCTTACGTCGTTTCGTGGTTACGACGCTTTATACGGCTCATTCTGACTTACGCGGTTTTGCGTCGTAAGTCAAACTGTACATGCGCCGGAAGTCATAGAGTACTGCACACTGTACCCGGTTACTGTACATGAGAAAAACGAGTCTCCTGCACGCCATAACACCCTTCATTATGGCTCCCAAACGAAAGGTAAACTCATCTGATACCAGTGCATCAAAGAAAAGGAAGGCCATCACCATGGAGGTGAAAGTAGGTATCATAAGGCAATCAGAGAAGGGGGAAACAGCGGCAGAAATTGGCAGGTCATTAGGATTTAGTCGTTCGACTGTTGCTACGATTATCAAGGATAAAGATCGTATCCTTGAACATGTGAAAGGATCTGCTCCTATGAAAGCAACAGTGATAACAAAGCAGCGTAGTGGGCTTATTATTGAGATGGAAAGATTATTGGTGCTTTGGTTGGAAGACCAAAATCAACGCCGTATCCCTGTGAGTTTTATGGTTATTCAGGAGAAGGCTAGGCGACTGTTTGAGGCTTTGAAAAGAGAAAAGGGGGAAGGAAGTGAAGAATTTGTGGCAAGTAGGGGTTGGTTTATGAGGTTTAAGGATCGTGCCAATTTCCATAACATCAAAGTGCAAGGTGAAGCTGCTAGTGCTGATGAGAAAGCAGCAACTGAGTTTCCTAAAGAATTGGCTAAGATAATTGAGGAGGGTGGTTACTGTGCTCAACAAGTGCTCAACGTGGATGAGACAGGCTTGTTCTGGAAACGTTTGCCTAACCGTACGTACATCGCCAGGGAGGAGAAGACAGCACCAGGTCATAAAGTCGGCAAGGAAAGACTGACTTTGCTTCTTGGGGGCAATGCTGCTGGCGACTACAAACTGAAGCCCATGCTGGTATATCAGGCTGAGAATCCAAGGGCCCTCAAGGGTATTTCAAAAGGTCATCTACCAGTCATCTGGAAGTCTAATAGGAAGGCATGGGTGACACTTGCAGTGTTTCATGACTGGTTCACCAACCATTTTGTGCCAGACGTGAAGCAGTATTGTACCTCCAAGGATATCCCCTTTAAGATGTTGCTAATTCTGGACAATGCCCCTGGACACCCTGCCCATCTGGATGACATTAATCCTAATGTCAAGGTGGTTTACCTTCCACCTAATACCACTGCCCTAATACAGCCTGTGGACCAAGGAGTCATTGCTACATTCAAGGCCTACTACCTACAAAGGGTCATTGGTAATGCTTTAGCAGCAACTGAAAAGGATAAGGACTTGACTCTCAAGGACTTTTGGAAAACATACAACATCCTTGATGCTGTGAATAACATTGCTGATTCCTGGGATGAGGTTAAGCAGACCAGTATGAATGGTGTGTGGAAAAAACTGTGTCACCAGTTTGTGAATGATGTCACAGAGGTCCAAGAGTCAGTGACTAGCGTCATAAAGAACGTTGTTGATATGAGTAAGACAATGAATCTGGAGGTGGAGGAGGATGATGTCGCAGAGCTATTGGCATCTCATGGAGAGGAGTTATCTGCTGAGGACCTTATTCAACTGGAGAAGCAGATGATAGATGAAGAGGAAGACAAACCAACCCCAGAACCTAAGAGATTTACAAGGCAGGGCTTGGCAGCAGGTTTTGCCCTGATATAGGAAGGGTTGTCAAGGTTTGAGGCTGAGGATTCCAACATGGAAAGGTTCACTAGGGTTGCCAGAGGAGTCATGGATTCCCTTAGCTGTTACAAGGAGATCTTGCAGGAGAAGAAGATGGTCTCCTTCCAAACTAACCTGCAGCAGTACTTCAAGAAGGTAGAGAGGCCTGCAACAAATCCTGCAACAGATCCTGTACCTTCTTGACTCAGCTGCCCCTCTTGACTCAGCTGCCCCTCTTGACTCAGCTGCCCCGGTATCTCCAGCACCTTATGCAGCCTCCTCCCAATAAGTAAGCCTGTTCTCTCTTTGGAATTGTTACATTGTTTATTACAGTACACTGTTTATTACTGTTACAGCACTTACAGTACAGTATTTCATTATTAAACGTACTATACTGCACAATATTTTACTGTGCCTATGTTTATTGATAATTATGTAGGGTACTGTGTTAGGATAGGTGTTTGGATAGGCTAAGTGTTCGCAGTACTGTACTGTTATTATGGTACAGTACTGTATTAACGTATGATCCGTCATACGTCGAAATTCGGTTTACAACGCCGCGTAAGAACGGATCAACGTCGTAAGTCGAGGACTACCTGTAACATGATTTAAATGAAGAGAATAAATAACCAGACAAAATGTGGCAGTACACTTAAAGGAGATAAATAGGTCAGTGTACATATATATTTACAATTAGTAGAAAATAAATCAATGAGTGGGATAAATAAATTGGTGGATTCTAATTAATATGAAAAAATAATAATAGTAAATGACTATAACCAGGGAAAGACATAGGGTTGTGGAGAATATTAGTAATTAAGCCTATTTGTAGATGATGAGCCAAGGGTTTAAAGTTACTTACATGTTACAACCAGGTGAATGATGAGCGGTGGCTGTGGAATATGCGCGCGCTGCAGCGCCGACTGGATATAAACAGTACGGACGCTGGCACCTGCGCAGAGAAGGTTTTGTGAGCGCGCGTGCGCGCTTGATACTGGAGACTGCATGAGAATGGCGCATGTGCAGAAATCGCGGCAGGCTTGATACCGGAGAATACATGAAACTGGTATAAGGGCAGTGTAGGTGGCACTGGTATAGGGGCAGTGTAGGTGGCACTGGTGTAGAGGCAGTGTAGTTGGCCCTGGTATAGGGGCAGTGTAGGTGGCACTGGTATAGGGGCAGTGTAGGTGGCACTGGTATAGGGGCAGTGTAGGTGGCACTGGTATAGGGGCAGTGTAGGTGGCACTGGTGTAGAGGCAGTGTAGTTGGCCCTGGTATAGGGGCAGTGTAGGTGGCACTGGTATAGGGGCAGTGTAGGTGGCACTGGTATAGGGGCAGTGTAGTTGGCGCTGGTATAGGGGCAGTGTAGCTGGGACTAGTGGTTGTGCACAGCAGTATGTAATGTATCACAGCTGACACGGGTAGGTGCACACTTTCGGATGCTCTACTGCTGCTATATTATGGCTGATTTATGGGAACACGGTGACTGGCTCTGATATTGGTCATACAGCCGGCACTTGGGCTGCTACTGGCTCACTTTGGCAGAGCTGTAACGAGGATATTGCTGCTAATGACAATGTTTCAGTAGCTCTGCAGCCTCATCTTTGCATCCCGGGGACGCCACACTTATGGGAGATGCACAAGGTTTGGGACTTGTTCCATTGGATTCCGCAGACGCTACAGCTCTGCTCGAGCACTGCTTCATTACATTTATTAGTACTACACCTCCCAGCATGCCCTTCCAGCCCTGCTCTCGCAGCGATCGCCGCATTACATCTATTACATGGGCCGTACTACAACTCCCAGCATGCCCTGCCAGCCCTGCTCTCTCAGCGATCGCCGCATTACATCTATTACATGGGCCGTACTACAACTCCCAGCATGCCCTGTCAGCCCTACTCTCTCAGTGATCAGCCCACGCCGCTCTACTATTAGATCAGCGCGGGACTACATTTCCCATCAGCTCTTGCGAAACAACCAGGAAGCTGTCACCGCGCGGCGTGTAATAAGGGATTCTGGGTAAAATTCTTCCTTCCTTTCCGGCTGCCGAGCCATCAGGTAATGGAGGCTTCCTCCCGGACTCTGAGCTGTGTCTCCTGAATCCGCGTCCATCCGCCTGGTAGTGCGGTGCAGGCGTCCTGTGTGTGCCGGGATCTCCCAGTGCTCCCCTCCTGTAGTGGATCCGCGCCCATATTGTGGAGATTACAGTGTGTTATCAGAGGCTGGCCCGTGGAGGCCCCGGCAGGGCTTGTATGGCGGCTGGTGGATGGCCCGGCACTTCGGGCAGTATAGAGGGCGCCGCGGACCGTGCTGTGCGCGGGGCCTGATGGAAGGGTCTGCGGCCTAGTCCTCACATATCCCGGGGCTGTCAGCGGGGGCGCCCTGAGCATTCTGGGACTTGTAGTCCTGACATGAGTGTATATTGTGTACATGAAGAGGCTTGTGTCAATGTTTAACCCCTGTGTTCCTCCTGCAGAGTGAGCCAGCATGGGTGCCTACAAGTATATGCAGGAGCTATGGAGGAAGAAGCAGTCAGATGTAATGAGGTTCCTCCTGCGCGTCCGCTGCTGGCAATACCGCCAACTGTCCTCGCTCCACCGCGCACCACGTCCCACCCGTCCAGACAAGGCCCGTAGACTGGGCTACAAGGCCAAGCAAGGTGCGTGCCGTGCTCATAGGTTTGGAAACATGGAGGGCTGGGGGGTACGCAGGCTACTGAACGGTGCCCACCCCGCTGCCTGTGTGTAAGGCTGCAGGTGTGTGCGTTAACACATGCGTTTTCAAACGCCTCACAACAGCTGAGAAGGGATCTGCCTAATTACATTGTCAATGAAGCGCTTATAAAATGAGTGTTAAAATATTGTTAACAAATGTATGTGTTTTGTAAAGGCAATGTTGACAACAATGTATTTGGGCAAATCCCATCTTCTGAGTTTGAAAACGCCTGTTAACGCACATGAAACACAACGTGCATACACATGCGCTTTCAGTCCGTTAAAAAAAAAGATATTTTGTCTGGTTTTTCCAATTATCTTAAACTGACCGTCATTAGTTTTTTACCAGACTGAAAATGCATGATTAAAGACTGGTTCAAAATGCCATGTGTGCCACCACCGTAAGGGTCCACTCACAGGCCAATTACAGGAGAAGGGACTTCACAAGCTGCAAACTTGGACTGGAAGGGAGGCGTAGCTCAATCAGTTCTCTAGACTGGTGATTATTGGAGCAGTAGTCATTGATAAGAGCTTTGTTCTGACGCAGGGCTCCTGCAGTCTTCGTTTTGGGGCCACCTCTTTGGGTGAAGTCAAAAAGGTGATGGGCACATGCTGTTTTACCTCCTAGAAACCTACATTTCTCCAGTTCACACACTACTAAATGGAATGTGCCTCTAAGCAAATATGTTTCTCATTAGGTCATATATAGGTTTTTTGTAAATTGATTGTTTTCTGTGCATATTCTTAAGTGTTCCCATTCCTCCCCCCACAGGATACGTTATCTACCGTGTCAGAGTCCGCCGTGGTGGCCGCAAACGCCCAGTGCCCAAGGGTGCAACCTATGGCAAGCCTGTGCACCATGGTGTAAACCAGATCAAGTTTGCCCGCAGCCTGCAATCTGTTGCTGAGGTATGGACAGCTATAACGCTATGCTTCTGTTATATACATTACAGGGTGTTCATAAATACCTTCGGGCATTGACTTGACTGCTTGTTCCCTGCTCTCAAATCTTTTTGAAAGTGGAGTAAAAAAAACTCCATGGATTTTATGCAAATGGATGAAAGCTCCAAACCCCGGTAGCCTTTTGGCCACATGTAGCAATGCTCTGCAGATGTGATATCCTGGCCATAGTGATTTAATGCCTGTTTCTATAAAGTTAAATCACTAGTCAATGACATTACAGCAGAAGATATCATGTCTTGTCATTGAATTGGGATGACTGAGGCAAAATATTGCCTATAGAATTGACAGGTGTCAGGAGGATTACAGCCGTGCAGGGTGAGAATAGCATTAGGAATTCCTAAACTTTGCTCTCAAGGAAAGTTTGTGGGAAATCCTCATGTCTAGCTATGTGAAAGGCTTCTTCTGCAATGCACTTCACTGGTTCAGTAGTGATGACTTGTACATTTCTGTGGGCATTTGATTGCCTTGAAATGTTCAAATTCTTGGCTGTAGAGTAAATTCTGTCAACTTTGTTTTGTTTAACCCCTTAAGGACGGAGGGTTTTCCGGCTCATTTCTCGCTCTCCAACTTCAAAAATCCATAACTTTTTCATTTTTACGTGTACAGACCTGTGTGAGGGCTTATTTTGTGCGTAACAAATTTTACTTTCCCGTAATGTTATTTATTTTAACATGCCGTGTACTGCGAAGCTGAAAAAAAATTCCAAATGTGGAAAAATTGAAAAAAAACCGCACGTGCGTCACGTTCTTGTGGGCTCAGTTTTTACGACTTTCACTCTTCGCTCCAAATAACACGCCTACTTTATTCTTTGGTTCGGTGCGATCGCGGTGATACCAAATTTATATAGGTTTTATTGTGTTTTAATACATTTTCAAAAATTAAACGAATGTGTACAAAAAAGAAAAAAAATTTTTTGCCATCTTCTGACGCTAATAACTTTTTCATACTTTGGCGCACGGAAATGTGTGAGGGGTCATTTTTTGCGAAATGAGGCGACGTTTTCATTGCTACCATTTTGAGGTCTGTGCGACATTTTGATCATTTTTTATTTCATTTTTTATGTTATGTAAAAAGGTGTAAAAGTCGCATTTCGGACATTTGGGCGCCATTTCCCGCCTCGGAGGTCACCGCCGGCCGTAACCGTTTTTATATTTTGATAGATCGGGCATTTTGGGACGCGGCGATACCTAATATGTCTGTGATTTTTACTGTTTGTTATGTTTTATATCCGTTCTAGGGAAAGGGGGGTGATTTGAACTTTTAATATTTTATTAATTTTTTTTATTTTTTAAACTTTTTTTTTTCTTTTTTTTTTCACTATTTTTTAGACCATCTAGGGTACAATAACCCTAGATGATCAGATCGCTCCTACCATATACTGCAATACTACAGTATTGCAATATATGGCGTTTTTGCAGGTCTTACATTACAATGAGCCACTGGCTCATTGTAACGAACCTGCATAAACCATGTAGCCTCGTGTCAAGAGAAGACCCGAGGCTACCATGGTAACCGATCGCCGCCCCCCGATGACGTTCGGGGGCGTGGCGATCGAAAAAAAGATGGCGGCGCCCGCGCGCCGCCGTCTTTTAAACGCCGCCCGCGACTTTGCGGGCGGCGTTTAGAGGGTTAATAGCCGCGATCGGTGCAAGCACCGACCGCGGTTATTAGCGGTGGGGGTTTTGTGCAAAATGCAAAAACCCCCACCTCTGTATGAAGAGGACTCAGCCCGTGAGCCCTCTTCATACTTCCCTTATACCTCTGCGCCGTAGAGCTACGGCGCAGAGCGTTAAGGGGTTAATTAGTTTTCCCTTCTTGATGCCTTGTTACTGGTCTATGCAAACCTAGAGATCAGTAATAGGTAATGTAGTGTGCTCTAATAGAGGCTTATACACTACACATCAGTTTGGGTGCCATTTTTAGTATTATGACTGTTGGAGACATGTTTGATTGTAGATATTTGCTCAACATGTTGTATACTGGTATATACTTTATCTGTGGCTGGTAAATTATAACATGTAGGATGTGTTTAAATGTTTGCATGTTAGGCATTGTACACTGTATTGACCCTTTAACAAGGTGTTGTCTATTAGTATGTCATCTGGCAATGTTTGGAGAAGGCTTGCATGGGTGCCACCAGCTTGGTGAAGCTCGCAGATCCCTATGACATAATCGGGCAGTGGCGATCTGGTCACATGATGGCCGGAGGTCATACAAAGACCCGAGGCTGTCTGAATTTGACCATAACCATTTCATTACAATTTGAGATTTGCACATTGTAATGAATGGCAATATATGGGGATTTTTATCAATCAGACAACTTGGGGTTAAAGTACCCTAGGGAGCACGAAAAAGAAATTCAAATCGCCCCCTTTTTCCTAGAATTGATAAACAGTAAAAATCATAAACATGTTGGCTATCCCCGGGCGTCCCAAAAATGTCCGATATATCAAAATACATTAACAGTTATTCCCGGTGTTTAACCCCGTAATGGAAAATGCCACTCTTTCGCCATCTTGGAAAAATATAAAAAATTTAAGTCTATCTAGTCCTCAAAATGGTAGCATTGAAAACATCTCATTTCTCAAGTGACACCACACAGCTCCGTACACTGAAGTCTGAAAGTTTTTGGAGCCACAATGTAAAAAATTAAAACCTTGTGTACAAAAAAAATTCAAAATTTTGCAGTGTGAAAAATTACCTATTTAATAAAACCTATGTAAATTTGGTATGCCTGTGATCGCACCCACCCAAAGAATAAAGCAGACGTGTCACTTGGGGAGCACAGTGAAAGCCGTAAAATCCATAAGAACGTGGAACATTTTTTCACCAATTTCACTGCATTTGCAAACTCCCCCCTCCCCCCCACCGCTTTACAGTACATGGCATGAAATAGTTAATAGTCACCATGAAGTTTTTGAAGGTGGGGTGAAAATGAAACTGCAAAAAACGGCCTTGTTTAGGGGTTAATTACTTTGATTTGGAAACATTTTCTTTTATCACCCATATCAAGCTGAATATTGGTGGTAATTTCTGGTTGGGGGGGGGGGGTATGCAGCTGCTAAGTTTAGCAATGTAATTGTATTTGGCTTATAAATGAATATGTTGACATACAGTATAAATTACCTCTAGTTGTGAATGTACTTCATATTAAACCTGACTTTTTTGTTTATAGGAACGTGCTGGTCGTCACTGTGGAGGTCTTAGAGTTCTTAGCTCCTACTGGGTTTGTGAGGACTCCACCTACAAATTTTTTGAGGTTGTCCTTATTGACACCTTCCACAAGGCAATCAGACGCAACCCAGACACCCAATGGATCACAAAGGCGGTGCACAAGCACAGAGAGATGCGTGGCCTGACATCTGCTGGCAAGAAGAGCCGTGGCCTTGGAAAGGGCCACAAGTTCCATCTCACTATTGGTGGCTCTCGTCGCGCTGCCTGGAGAAGACGCAACACTCTTCAGCTTCGCCGTTACCGCTAAATTGGATAGTACTTGTAAATTTCACAAAAATAAAGAAGTTTGGACAAATGTTTGCCTTTAGGTGTAATTTTTCTTTCCCCTTAATCCTGAAAAGTAGCAAAAAGTTCTGTAGTCGACAAACCCTTCCAGTGTGTGTTTTGTTTTTTTTGTTTTTTTTCCTGGTTCACCCTTTGTAAAACGGCATGGGAATACAGTAACTGCACGCATAGCCCTCCCCTCCCCCAGGGAATGTAGCATCTAATTTTACAGCTAAGTCACTTGACAGCAAAACTATGTGCAGCCAATGGCTCCACCATTTAGAACTGGCGACTTTTTTTCATTCTGTGTGTGACATCAGAGCCTCACTACAGAGTATCAGCTTTAATAGGATGATATCTTAGAATGCTTCCCTTCATATACCCTGAACCTAAAAGTGTACCCTGATGCACTCACACAGATTATACATCTTCACGCTGTAAATCGCCCTCTTATTGGGCAGGTACTGGCAGAACTGAAGTCTCCCTTTGAAATGTACCAGGGACTCGTCCACTGATATGTGCCTTTTTGGAGTATACACTTCCATAAATCGGGCACTCAGTCTAATATGGTTACTAATACCTGTTACAACCTGTCATAATTAAGGTCCTCTCTGGCTGGGCACTGAGAATTGTCAGCAAAATGCAAAAACCTATGGATGACTTCAAAGCGCATCCCACTCATCGCCATGTGGAACATCGGGGTGTGGTACAGTATGTCTGCTCCAATAGTCCCTGATGGTACTTTTTATGGGACTTGTCAAAAAGTCTGCTATGCCCAAATACTTCTCCATCTGTGCTGCATTAATGGGGTTGCGACTAAAAAGTGAAGTGTTGGGCAATATATTGTGCAGCACAGAGATTGGTCTGGGACACAATCAGTCCAAATAAGTCCTTACTACAAAAAAAATTAAAAGTCCACTGGTCCAAGCCCTGCTGTGTCTGTGTATCCGAGGTCTTGCTGTAAAATCGGGGACCTCAATGGCCTAATTACTGGGGGTCACCCATGTGGGGTAAGAAGTCCCGGGCACTTCAGCACTACTATGTAAGCGCCTTCTCGGGCGTTCCTCAGTCGCTTTGTGAGGACGAGGTAGACAAATAAAACAGACCTACCTAAACAAATACAACTCCTCTGCAGAACAACACCTACTACACTACAAATACTCCATTACACATGGCTACTCCTACAGCTTTCACTAATCTACTTGATTGAGCATGACATATCAGTAGATACAGATGCTGCTGATCAACTTGTTTGTTTTTGTAAAATCTCTCCTGCCCTTCTAAAGATATGGCCCTAGAGGTTTACTGTACATGTGAAATAACTCATTACTCATACTTTACCTCTACAAGGGCCATCCGCTTAAAAAGAAGGCTTGGAAGACCATCAAGAGGACAGCAGTGACTCTGATATATCCTCTTGTTGTCCAGCTCCAGGGATGTCGCTATTGGGATCTTTATTTTACCATGTCTACAATAGATTGTGATGCAAAATAATATTAGATTTCATTGCCAATTATCAATTTGCTTTTTTTGTAAAATGTGTCCACTAGAGATGAGCGAGCACTAAAATGCTCGAGTGCTCGTTATTCGAGACGAACTTTTCCTGATGCTTGAGTGCTCGTCTTGAATAACGAGCTCCATTGTAGTCAATGGGAGACTCGAGCATTTTTCAAAGGGACCATGGTTCGGGAATAAAATGTTATTTAATTGAAAGTGTCTTCTGATAAGTTAGCAGATGTATGCAAACATCTGCAATCTATTCTTCACTGTTCCGCGCGTATATTATCACCTGACAAGTTAGCAGATGTGAAGGACAGTGAAGAATAGAATTAAAACGGTGAACACAGGATCATTTAAGTGAAAAACACAGTGAAGAATAGATTGCAGATTTTCGGCACATCTGCTTACTTGTCGGGAGATACGCGCGAAACGGTGCGAACAAAATAGTATGTGAAGAACAATCTATATGTGTGAAGAACACATTGTTCATTGTTCTTCACTGTTTTTAAATTAAATGCTCAATCTCGAGCAGGGGAAATACTCGTCCGAGCAACAAATCGTTTTGAGTACCTTAATACTCGGACAAGTATACTTGCTCATCTCTAGTGTCCACCCATTCATATGTGAAACAACTAGCCAAGGGGGCAATAATCTTTGTGTAGTGTATAGAGACCCACCCCAGAATGAAAAGTCACCACTTCCTAGTATGAACTACTTCCTATATAAACCTCTTGGAGCAATATATATATGTAACGGGTGGGCAGTCTAGGTATACATGGACACAGACTTGTAAGCTTGAGGCAGTGAGCTCTTGAGGTTCACATGTGATGTATCTGCTGCTGTTTTACATCATATGAAATCAGACTATACAATTCTCTAGAATTTAGCACCAACAAAAAAAATCTTTAAAATTATAAGCGTTTTGTAGTAGTTTCGATTAAATTTGGTTTTCTGTAGCTTTTTCTATTTACATTGAAACCAATAGAGCTTGAAAACCTTTGGTTTTTTCCCTTTGTCTTGTTACTTTTCAGCATGAGTGTTAAATTTGTCTATTTGTCAATGGGTTTTCCCAGTATTTAGTGGTAAAATTAGGCTTATACTCAGGTCAGCTTATACTTGAGTATATACAGTATTTTATATAGGTTCCAATGTGGTATAATAACAGTTTATACTCACCCTTAGCCTGCATTCACAGGACCGCAAGGGGGACGTATATACGGCCGATATACGTCCCCCATAGACGGCAGCGGTATAGTGCCGCACATGTCCTATTTTTTCAGGGCATACGGCGCCGTGCGCCATATATCCCTATGGAGAGGGGCGGGGGTGAGCAGCGCTCTCCCCCTCCTCCTCTCCCCGCACGCTGCCGTGTGCCCGCCGTGCTACGGGCACCGGTTATAATCCCCCTTATCCCTTTCATGTTACTTTATATTCCAGGGGTTTATTATTACCATTGAAACTAAAGATAAGTTGTTTTATTTCATCCCCAAAATAAAGACTTCACCTCCCAAATATGTGACAGGATTGTAGTATTGTATCTAACATGTTTTATCTCTTTCCTTCTCTAATGACAGAGAAAGAAGACTCTCAGAACGGGGTAAGAGACTCACAGACCTCACAAATACATCTCAGAGACTATAATTCTGCAGTTTTTTTACTGACTGATCACATACAATTCCTGACAGATAACAGAGGCTCCATCACAGCAGTACCATTTCTTTATATGTCCACTAGATTACAATGACATTGGTAGTAATAATACTAAGGCCCAGGGGTGGAATAAGACTGCCCTGGGCTGTATGAATATTATAGCCCCTACAAGTCTGGAATCACTTCCTACATCTGGTACTAGAATCAGGCTTATTAGGCAAAGGAAGATGTGTCCCTTCTAGAGATGAGCGAGCACTAAAATGCTCGGGTACTCGTTATTCGAGACTAACTTTTCCCGATGCTCGAGTGCTCGTCTCGAATAACGAGCCCCATTGAAGTCAATGGGAGACTCGAGCATTTTTCAAGGGGACCAAGGCTCTGCACAGGGAAGCTTGGCCAAACACCTGGGAACCTCAGAAAAGGATGGAAACACCACGGAAATGGACAGGAAACAGCAGGGGCAGCATGCATGGATGCCTCTGAGGCTGCTTAATCGCACCATTATGCCAAAATTATGGGCAACAGCATGGCCATGACAGAGTGACCGAATGAGCCTAGATAGCATCTAAAACATCCAATAATTGACCCTGACACTATAGGGGACGGCATGCAGAGGCAGCAGTGGCAGGCTAGAGAGTCTCATGGCGACATACCCTAAATGGACTCAGGTTTCACCAAAGGAGGTGAAATGATTTCCTATGTGAACAAAAGGTTGACGGTATATTTAGTCGATAACACAGCATGGTGGCGACATAGTGACCAAGTTCCATAACGTATCTGGTGAAACACCCGAAAAATGAGCCTGACACAGCTCTTTTGATAAGGGGACGACATGTGGAGGCAGCCATGGAGACGACTTCCATGATTAAGAGCGACAGTATGGGGCATTCATATTGCGCTGCTATGATTGCAACTTCAGGTCTCCAGCATGGCGGGGACAGATGGGCCGAGTTCCACTATGTATCTGGTGAAACACCTGAAATTCTGTCTGACACAGCTCGTTTGATAAGGGGATGATGTGCTGCATATCCTCTCGTGCTCCAGCGTCTGGGGTATAGAGAGTTGAAATGAGACATTGGTGGACGCTGTGGAGGATCGTGGAGGCAAAATGGACAGGAAACAGCAGGGGCAGCATGCATGGATGCCTCTGAGGCTGCCTAATCTTGGGATGGAGCTGGCGGTCCACTGCCAGGCAAGCTTTCGCCTGTTCAAGCTCCTGTCTCTCGGCTCCTCCCCACCCAAAATGGGCCTGGGGGCCAGAAGCGTTTACTTTGAAAAAATTATAATTTTCAAAGCAGGCCGGGTCGTTTGAATATTTCACCTAGGAATAATGGAATAGCATAGTGGTTCTATTTTTAATTGTTTTTACGGAAATGGTTCCATGATTAAGAGCGACAGTATGGGGCATCCATATTGCGCTGCTATGATTGCAACTTCAGGTCTCCAGCATGGCGGCGACAGATGGGCCGAGTTCCACTATGTATCTGGTGAAACACCTGAAAATTCTGCCTGACACAGCTTGTTTGATAAGGGGACGATGTATGGAGGCAGTGAACTAGTAGTAGATTAAAGGTGCTGCAGTTAAAACTATGTTAGTTGGATCTTGAGATGGAGCTGGCGCTCCGCTGCCAGGCGAGCTTTCGCCAATCCAAGCCCCTGTCTCTAGGCTACTCCCCAAACAACACTTCTAAGAACCTTTTGTATAAGATCAAGTGTAGTAGCGTTCTTATAAGTTTAGGATATGGCGGGTGAGGGGAATGTAAACAGATGCGAAAGAAGCGCTGAAATAATATTGGTAAATGATAAAAGTTTGCCAGTATATTTTGTGGATTACACAGCAGGGTGGCGACAAAGTTAACAAGTTTGATGTGGAAGCCATGAAAACAACCCAAAGTTCTGCCCGACACAGCTCGTTTGATAAGGGGACGATGTATGGAGGCAGTGAACTAGTAGTAGATTAAAGGTGCTGCAGTTAAAACTATGTTAGTTGGATCTTGAGATGGAGCTGGCGCTCCACTGCCAGGCGAGCTTTCGCCAATCCAAGCCCCTGTCTCTAGGCTACTCCCCAAACAGCACTTCTAAGAACCTTTTGTATAAGATCAAGTGTAGTAGCGTTCTTATAAGTTTGGGATATGGCGGGTGAGGGGAATGTAAACAGAAGCGCTGAAATAATATCGGTAAATGATAAAAGTTTGCCAGTATATTTTGTGGATTACACAGCAGGGTGGCGACAAAGTTAACAAGTTTGATGTGGAATCCATCAAAACAACCCAAAATTCGGCCTGACACAGTTCGTTTGATAAGGAGACAATGTATGGAGGCAGCTATATGGACGACTTTTGGAGGCAGCTAAGGCGATGACGTGTGGAGCCAGCTAAAAAGACGACATGTGAAGGCTGCTATGGAGACAATTTCATTTGGATAGTGCCTGTATGTGGCAGTCCAAAAAAGTTTTCAAACCAGAGGAGCAGGTAGGTGGTCCTCCAGAAAAATTAAATAAATTGAGTGCCTGTATGTGGCAGTCCAAAAAAGTTTTCAAACCAGAGGAGCAGGTAGGTGGTCCTCCAGAAAAATTAAATAGATTGAGTGCCTGTATGTGGCACTCCCAAAAATTGCTTAAAACAGAGGACCGGGTAGGTGGCCCTCCAGAAAAATTAAATACATAGAGTACTATAGCTAGAGCCAGTTGGCCCTGGCAAAAAAATGCCAGTTTCCTATGCTTTAGTGTACAAAGAGGAGGAGAAGGAGGACAATGAGGAGGAGGAGTGCATACATTATTCAGGTTGAGCTTCTTTCACCTGGTGGAGAATGAAAATGCGGAGAAATCCAGGCTTTATTCATCTTGATAAGCGTCAGCCTGTCAGCGCTGTCAGTCGACAGGCGTGTACGCTTATCGGTGATGATGCCACCAGCTGCACTGAAAACCCGCTCGGACAACACGCTAGCGGCAGGGCAGGCAAGAACCTCCAAGGCGTACAGCGCCAGTTCGTGCCACATGTCCAGCTTTGAAACCCAGTAGTTGTAGGGAGCTGTGTGATCATTTAGGACGATGGTATGGTCAGCTACGTACTCCCTCACCATCTTTCTGTAAAGATCAGCCCTACTCTGCCGAGACTGGGGACAGGTGACAGTGTCTTGCTGGGGTGACATAAAACTGGCAAAGGCCTTGTAAAGCGTACCCCTGCCAGTGCTGGAAAAGCTGCCTGCTCGCCTACTCTCCCTCGCTACTTGTCCCGCAGAAGTACGCCCTCTGCCGCTAGCGCTGTCAGAAGGGAAATACTGTTTCAGCTTGTGCACCAGTGCCTGCTGGTATTCATGCATTCTCACACTCCTTTCCTCTCCAGGGATGAGAGTGGAAAGATTTTGCTTGTACCGTGGGTCCAGGAGAGTGAATACCCAGTAATCGGTGCTGGAATAAATTCTTTGAACGCGAGGGTCACGGGATAGGCAGCCTAGCATGAAATCTGCCATATGCGCCAGAGTCCCAACGCGCAAGAATTCACTCCCCTCACTGGCCTGACTGCCCATTTCCTCCTCCTCCAACTCCTCTTCTTCTGCCCATACACGCTGAACAGTGAAGGACTGAACAATGGTCCCCTCTTCTGTCTCGCCAACAGTCTCCTCCTCTTCCTCCTCATCCTCCTCCACCTCCTCCGATATGCGCTGAGAAACAGACCTAAGGGTGCTTTGGCTATCAACAAGGGAATCTTCTTCCCCCGTCTCTTGTGACGAGCGCAAAGCTTCCGACTTCATGCTGACCAGAAAGTTTTTTTGCAACAGGCCAAGCAGCGAGATGGTGAGGCTGATGATGGCGGCATCGCCACTGACCATCTGTGTTGACTCCTCAAAGTTACTCAGCACCTGACAGATATCAGACATCCACGTCCACTCCTCATTGTAGACTTGAGGAAGCTGACTGACCTGACTACCAGTTCTGGTGGAAGTTGACATCTGGCAGTCTACAATCGCTCTGCGCTGCTGGTAAACTCTGGATAACATGGTTAATGTTGAATTCCACCTCGTGGGCACGTCGCACAACAGTCGGTGAGCGGGCAGTTGGAGGCGGCGCTGCGCTGCCCTGAGAGTGGCAGCATCTGTGCTGGACTTCCTGAAATGCGCACAGATGCGGCGCACCTTCGTGAGCAAATCAGACAGATTGGGGTATGTCTTGAGGAAACGCTGAACTATGAGATTTAACACATGGGCCAGGCATGGCACATGTGTCAGTCTGCCGAGTTGCAGAGCCGCCACCAGGTTACGGCCGTTGTCACACACAACCATGCCTGGCTTCAGGTTCAGCGGTGCCAGCCACAGATCAGTCTGCGCCGTGATGCCCTGTAATAGCTCTTGGGCGGTGTGCCTTTTATCGCCTAGGCTCAGCAGTTTGAGCACCGCCTGGTGTCGCTTAGCGATGGCACTGCGGCTGTGCCTAGAGCTACCGACTGATGGCACCATGCCCACGGATGGTAATTCGGAGGAGGAGGAGGTGGAGGAGGGGTGGGAGGAGGAGGAGGCATAGTAGGCCTTTGAGACCTGGACCGAGGTAGGCCCCGCAATCCTCGGCGTCAGCAGTATATGAGCAGCCCCAGGGTCAGACTCGGTCCCAGCCTCCACCAAGTTAACCCAATGTGCTGTCAGCGATATATAGTGGCCCTGCCCGGCAGTACTCGTCCACGTGTCCGTGGTCAGGTGGACCTTGTCAGAAACGGCGTTGGTCAGGGCACGGATGATGTTCTCTGACACGTGCTTGTGCAGGGCTGGGACGGCACATCGGGGAAAGTAGTGGCGGCTGGGGACCGAATACCGAGGGGTGGCCGCCGCCATGAGGTTTCGAAAGGCCTCGGTCTCTACCAGCCTATAGGGCAGCATCTCCAGGCTAAGCAACTTGGAGATGTGGACGTTGAGGGTTTGGGCGTGTGGGTGGGTTGCGCTATACTTCCTTTTGCGCTCCAGCGTCTGGGGTATGGAGAGCTGAACGCTGGTGGATGCTGTGGAGGATCGTGGAGGCGAAGATGGGGTTTTCGCACGGGAGGTGTTTGGGCCGTGGTCCTGGGCAGGGGGCTGACTAGCAGATGACACAGGGGAAGGAGCAGTGGTGTGCCCGGCCGGAGGTGAACGGGCTTGGTGCCATTGAGTGGGGTGTTTAGCATTCATCATCATCACCCACAGACTGCAACTGGTGGAAAACCTGGGCATCGGAAAATTGCTCAGCAGCAACCGGACAAGTGGTTTGTGACTGTGGGAAGGGTCCAGAAAACAGTTCCTCAGAGTATGCCGGTTCAAATGCCAAATTTTGCTGGGAGGGGGCAGACTGGGGGGAAGGAGGCTGAGGTGGAGGAGCTGGAGGAGTGCTGATTTCGGTGACATGGGTGGACTGCATGGAAGACTGACTGGTGGACAAATGGCTAGAAGCATTGTCCGCAATCCACGACATCACCTCTTCGCACTGTTCTGGCCTCAACAGTGCTCTACCACGAGTCCCAGTAACTTGAGAAATGATGAACCTAGGGAGTGTAGCTCTGCGGCGTTCCCCTGCTCCCTCATCAGCAGGTGGTGTCTCACACCGCCCAGGACCACGGCCTCTGACCCCTGCAGTAGTTGGACGCCCACGTCCACGCCCTCGTCCTCTACCCCTAGCCCTCGGGTTAAACATTTTCCAAATTAAAGTGTAAACTTTTAAATTTTTTTTTTTTTTGTGTTTATTTTTTTTTATTTTTATTTTTTTTTTAACAAAACGATGCTATCCTATTGCTATGGCTAGTTTCTAACCTACACTGACAGCACACAACTGGATTTTGTGCTGTGCCTGATGACTTTGAGCTATAAAATGAAATAAAGGTAGAGTCAGCAGACTCTGCCTAATTCTAATCAAACCCCTAATAAATTGTCCCACTTCGGTGTTTGAGGTGGATATGCGTGTCACTAAGAGCTAAACACAACGGTCGCAGGTCTCCCATCAAATTCCTCACAATATGGTACTAGCTGCACTACTAATGCCAGCAAGCCCAGCCACAAGCAAACAAAAAAAAGGAAAATATAACGCTATTGTAGGCCTAAGTAAGCCGTTGGGGTTCTCCTATGGCTATTTTGTAGCCTACACTGAAAGCACACTGCTTTGCAAGATGAGTTTGAGCTATAAAATGAAATAAAGGTAAAAAAAATAAATAAATCAGCAGACTCTGCCTAATTCTAATCAAACCCCTAATAAATTGTCCCACTTCGGTGTTTGAGGTGGATATGCGTGTCACTAAGAGCTAAACACAACGGTCGCAGGTCTCCCAGCAAATTCCTCACAATATGGTACTAGCTGCACTACTAATGCCAGCAAGCCCAGCCACAAGCAAATAAAAAAAAAAAAAGTATAACGTTATTGTAGCCCTAAGAAGGGCTGTTGGGTTCTTGTACAATCACTCCTGCCTAACACTATTCTAATAGAACAGCCTAACGCTTTCCCTGACCAGCAGCAGCTCTCTCCCTAGCGGCATCCAGACACAGAATGATCCGAGCAGCGCGGGCAGGGGCTAGTCTATTCCAGGGTCACCTGATCTGTCCAGCCAACCACTGCTATCGACGTGTAAGGGTACCACGTCATGCTGGGTGGAGTGCAGAGTCTCCTGGCTTGTGATTGGCTCTGTTTATGGCCGCCAAAAAGCAAAACGGCGGGAGATGCCATTTTTTCGAGCGGGCGAAGTATTCGTCCGAGCAACGGGCAGTTTCGAGTACGCTAATGCTCGAACGAGCATCAAGCTCGGACGAGTATGTTCGCTCATCTCTAGTCCCTTCTGTCTCCTTTCAATCTGTGGTTTCAGGACCCTTGGAGGACCTTCAAAGGAGTAGGAACATATGTACAAGGATTTCATGAATAAAGGTCCTTCTCAGTGGGTGGGTGGGTGGCTTTGGGTGGCCATGAACCCCCACAAAGGCTTGGTCCATGGAGGTTGTGGGGACATATATATCGGAAATAGGGGGCTTTGCAGTGGCCATTTCCGTAAAGGGGGGGGGCTCTGTGATGGACATTACTTTAACCTTGCCGACCGAGGACGAACTATATCTTCCTCGTACGGCAAAGGGTGTATGGAGAGAGCTCACAAGAGCTCACTGTATAAAACAGCCAACACCCGCCTGTCATTGCAACGGCACCGATCGTGGCAGTTAACCGGATAAGTGCCGCAGTCGAACCCGACCGCGGCACCTAACTTACCGTTAGGTGAGTTGCTATGGCAGCCTACAGTCTCATTGAGACTCGTAGGCTTGCCATGTGTAATGATTTCTAATAGCCAGCAGAGGGCAGGCTATTAAAAATCATAGTAAAATAGCTATATACTGCAATACAGTAGTATTGCAGTATATATTCTTAGCAATCAGACCCTGCAGGGTTAAATTACCCTGGAGGATCTAAAATAATGGTAAAAAAAAATTAAAAAGAAAAAATAGTAAAAAAAAAAGTAAGTTTAAATCACCCCCCTTTCCCTAGAACTGATATAAATATAAATAAACAGTAAAAATCATAAACACTTTAGGTATCATCGCGTCCCAAAATGTCCGATCTATCAAAATATATTAGCGAATTTTCCTGGCTTTTAACCCCATAACGGAAATTGGCGCCCAAAGTCGAAAATGCCACTTTTTTGGCATTCTATAAAAATTGATCTAAAGCCTATACAGTCCTCAAAATGATAGCATTAAAACGTCATCAAAATTCGCAACAAATGACACTACCCACAGCCCTGTGCACTGAAGGATTAAAAAATTTATTAGTGCCAGAACATTTTGTACAGAAGTATTTAATTTTTTTAAACGTATAAAAACTTTCTAAAACCTGTACAAATTTGGTATCCTCGTGATCGTATTGAACCAAAGAATAAAATATACATGTGCTTTGGGGCGCTCAGTGAAAGCTGTAAAATCCAAGCCCACAAGACAATGGCACAAATGCCACAAATTTTTTCCCGCTTCCCAGTACACGGTATGGAATGATAAATACCATCACTATGAAGTGCAATTTGTTACGCCGAAAACAAGCCCAAACACAGCTCTGTACATGGAAATATAAAAAAAGTTACAGATTTTTGAAGGCGGGAGTGAAAAATGAAAATGCAAAAACAAAAAAGTGCCATGTCCTTAAGGTGTTAAAAGGTGGCTCTGCTATGGACATTTCATTAAAGGGGGGCTCTGCTGTGGACATTTCTTTAAGGGACGGCTTTGCTGTGGACATTTCTTTAAATGGAGGCTATGCAGTGGACATTTCTGTAAAGAGGGTTCTGCCAAGGACATTTATTTAAAGGAGGCTCTGCTGTGGACCTTTCAATAAAGGGTGGTTCTGCGGTGCACATTTCTGTAAAGAAGGTCTCTGCTGTGGCCATTTCTGTAAATGGGGGCTCTGATGTGGACATTTCTGTAAATGGGGCTCTTCTGTGAACATTTCTGTAAAGGGGACTCTGCTGTGAACATTTCATGGGAGGGGGGCTCTGCAATGGACATTACATTAAAGGGTATCTGCAGGAAACGGGGGCATTTCAAACCTGGAAACCTGGTCTGCTTGCACATTATATGGGTTGGAGTTAAAGGGACCCTGGTAATTGGGTTACTTGACACATTCCCTGGAAAAAAAAAATCAGTATGGGCTGCGGTGATGTCGTTGGGAGATTAGGCCTTGGGCACGATTCCAAGGGTGGAGATGGGGGAAGTTCAGCGGCTGGGCCAGTCAGGGGCAGCTTCCAGATCTCTTACACTGGGAGATCTTGTCTGGATGGTTTCATGCAATTAGGGAATGTGATTGGCTTTCCTAAATAGATGGGTTATAAGAGCACGCCTGAAGTGCATCAATATACTTTTATTAACTGGACAAGAGTAAGGATATATAATATATAGAGTAATACTTAAAGGACATCTACCACCAGGATCATGGATTGTAAACCAAGCACACTGACATACTGGTGTGTGTCCTCTCTGGTAGGATCTGCTCTTCCCTTAGCTTCTTATTCCCTGTTTTTTTTTTAAATTATGTAAAAAAAAGCCATAGAAGCTCAAGGCTCCATAGGTGTTAATAGAGCTTGGAACCCCTGAGGCTCATTTGCATCATTTGTATGCCTTTTTTCTTAAAAACAAGGGTATAGGAAGCTTAAAAAAGAATGGATCCTTTAAGAGGGGGCACATACCAGTATGTCAGTGTGCTTGGTTTACAATCATTGAACCTGGTGGTAGGTGTCCTTGAAGTCCTAAAATCCGGGCACATGTTAGTTTGGACGCTGGTGGGGCCCTAGTCGTGAAAACAGCCCAGTGCCCATGGGATACTTAATCCGCAACTGCTGGTGATGTGTTACCTAGTAATGCAATATGTTACTTGTGCCTGGCCACATATTTACAACCACAATAAAATATCTGCAGCCTGAAAAGAACTGAGAACAGTAGTAGAGGATGCGAAGTCACAGAGGAAGGGCCATAAATAGAATCCCATGAGCTGACACAGAGCTTGGCGCTCAGTAAGGTGGGCACGTGCGTTCTAGTGGAGTCCACAAGCCAGTTATACCATTATCACTGCCATATGGTATATGCTGTAGTAGAACCAGCATTGTATACAGAACTTTCCTTTTTCTTTATGCATATAACCCTCTGGTGCACCAAGGTTGGGTCCATTTTTTTTTTCATTTCTACACATTCTTTCTGCAAGGGATGTAAATCATTATGTAAAGGGATGTTTTATTGTTTGCTTCTAAGTATAGTAACAAGAAGAATCCAGTAGATATGACCTTTCCATTGGATTGCACTTATGAGCTCATTTGTGTAAACTGAATTTCCTCTAAAGTAACATATCATTAACTTTAGGAAATGTATCTCTAAAAAGCTTTTTAAGTGCCCTGTAGGCACTTAAGCGCCTGTCGTTTTAACTGGGGCGACATGGGAGGTGGTAGACTCTCATGAAAGAGAACCTGACATCAGCTTTTAGACCACTAAACTGACCAATCAAGGCTATGTGACGTGGCATCAAGTCACCTGCGCACTTCAATAGTAGGGGGGGCAGAAGAGCCCAGCCAAGGACCCTACTTGTCTCCTGTTCACTGTAGTTTTGTATTTTGTACTTGCATCTGTTTTTGTTTTAATGTAATGTATGTGAACCCCTTAGGCCCCTTCCACACTTGCGTTGCAGACCACGTCAGGGTGCAAAGCGTAAAAAACTGACGTTGTTTAATGCGTTTTTGGTCCTTTGTTCCTTGGAGTCATTAACGGTTGTGTTGTTCATGTTTTTCTTGCGTTTTGGGTGCATTTTTCACGCACATTTTTTAAATCACATGATTCTTAAATTGGTACTTCCTGATTTTTTTTCACATCACCTAGCAACTCCTCCATTTAAAATGCATTGCACTCGCATTGCCCGTGCAATACTCGCGAGTGCAATGCATTTTTGATGCATCTCCATAGACTTTAATGGGGCATGAAAAACGTACCTGAAATGCAAAAGTAGAGCATGCTGCGATTTTGACGCGCGTGAAAATAAGCGCATGCACGCTAGGAAAAAAATGCATGTAAGGACAAGCCCATTGGAAACAATGGGACAGAGTGCAATGCAAGTTCTGCGCGTCAAAAGCATGTGCAGAACACGCGCGTGAAAAACGCAAGTGTGGAAGGGGCCTTACTGATTGTACAGCCCCATAGAACTAATGGTGCTCTATAAATAAATAATAATAAGTATCAGATTTGTGGGATTGCTGGTTGGAAATTAACTTATTATATATATTAAAAACAACTATTTACTGCTTCTGGGGATGTCACCTTCACAACTGGACACCCTACACATAGGACCTCAAGTGCATAATGGCAAATTCTGCCCTGACCGTATTTCCAGGTCGGGAGTTCCCTTCACCGCACGTAGCGATTTTTACTGACTGCACACACTAGTGGGCAAGAGGCTTAACACATAGAAAATATATGATTAGTAAAGAGGGGCACAGTATGGCAGGGGAGCTATACAGCAGGGGGAGATGTTCTCTATAAATTGATGAAGGGGGCACAGTGTAGTGCAGGAGATCTGTATATAAATTAGTGAAGGGGCACTATGTATAAATCAAGGGGGGTTCTATGTAAATCAGGAGGTGCTGTTTATGATTGCATAAATTAGGGAGGTGTTTTAATTGGCACAGGGGTCTGTATATACATTTTTATTGACCCACTGTATTTATTCCAGGAGATGATGTGCATACATTACTGGGTGGCTCCCTTCCCAGCACAGAACTAGTGCCAGAAATAGTGGTCTCATAAAACATCCACAGGATCTTTTTACAGATGTTGAAATAGAGGAAGTACAGCTGGCTATTTTGCACACCTTGTCGCTGTTAGATATCCAGTCATCAATGTCGAAACCTAAGGTAGGTATTTATATGAAATATGGCATAGCAGAGAGCTGCTTGGTATCCAGTTATGCTATCTAACTTCTATCCATGTAAATTTGTGTTTGCTGTTGGCTCAACTATCTATGTTAGGCTCCATTTACAAATGGCGACAATGACCCTTAACTAGCCACAAATATGGCAGCTAGATTATTATGCACAGGCACAGTGCAGTGAGAATTATGTCGGAGCCGTGCAGCCGCACAGCAAAGGATAGTGCAGGTCCTATAACAGCACAGATTTGCACATCTCCCTGTGGAGAGGGGAGGGGTGTGGAGCGCTCAACCTCTCCTTCACCACTCGCTTTCGGCTAATGGCCGGTGCCAGCAATGGGTACACCTGGGCATGTGTCGGGGTCCAGAGCTGCTGGGGGACCCACATAAGGTTGTACATAAGGAATCCATGGGGGTGAGGTGGGCTTATATAAAATAACCATGAGGGGGCTGTTTGTTATGATAAACTGGGGAATATTTTAAGGAACAGGAGACTGCTTTAGTTTCTGAATTTTTAATGCTTTGACGTGAGTTGAATGCAAAGAGGTCCACTGAAGCTCTGTTGCCAAGGGGCCTACTGAAACCTGGAGCCGACCCTGCACCGATGTATGTAACTCTTGTCACACTGGCTCCAGCTGCAAACTGGACCACTATCTTTAGGCACCTATGGTAAACCACCGATTTTAGGGATCAGTAAGTTAGATTCCCTCAGTAGTCCTGGAAACGCTTCTATATCGTAAAATACATTGTAGTTGGACACCTGGGAAATTTAGACGTAACCTAGTAGACTGAGGATACAATACAGATTCTGTTGACTACACCCCCTACATAAACACAATATTCAGCCAAACTGGGTGTGATGATGATATAGGATCACTTGAATCCATACTGTATCCTCAGGAACCCGTGCCTGCATCTATTTTCTTTTAGGTATTTCTACACTGTTATTCATTCCATGATTGACAAATACTGACCAACAATGGTGGCAACACCCTATATATACATCATATCACACAAACTTGGGACATACCTCCCGTAGCCAAAGACAGCAGTGCACTGCCCCAAATCTGCCACTATCCCACCAGATCCGAGACAATTTGAATGTATGTACTGTGGTACATGTTTATACATTTGTTGTATTTGTCACCCCAATGCCAAATAAAAATAATTATAATAAAAATATGATTTTCTGTCAGACCCAACCAATCTGCTGTATCACTAATATGGAAAATCAGTTTAACATGTGATTTCTACAAATGAAAATAACCGTCCATAATATGTAGATGTAGAATAAATGAAATGGAAATGTTCTGAAAATAAAGATTGCAATAGATAAAAAAACATTTGTTCTTTCTCTGAGCATTTCTGTTGGTCAAGACAGTCCTGTACTTTACTGAGTGAACATGTGTTTGTGGTCTCTGATGTAGCACAACGTTGTTACATGTCGAACAATTACTGTCGCATTGTATAGAACACAGGCCATACAAGAAATAATGTCAGAACAACATACCCTGCCTGAATTATTGATGTCACTGCATGAGGAAACAATGATTTCCCTGCTCCATGACTGAGGCTCTCAGCACTAGGAAGCCTGGAGAATTATGTAAAACTATTACATAAATAGAATCCTATTAAATGATTGAATTAAATCATTGCACATTTTAAATAGGATCTAAAAGCCATTGTTCAATAAGCTGCCACCAGATCAGACAGCTGTCACCAGCTTTGGAGGATGAGAGGCTGTGCTATTGTATTAGAAGATTATTGAATATAATGAATGAAGTGGAAAGTGAATGTTCTATACAATGATGAAGATATCTAACAGTAAATTAATGATTTATATTCAAGCTGATTGATTTTTATTTCTGAACAGAAGATGTTCTCATTATGTATTAATGTCACAATCCAATGCAGTTAGTTATTTAGTTGATTTATGTCATTTTTTGATTTGTTAATATAGGTGTAATTTTGTGTTCAGGTAGTGATTGAGTTTTATTTTTTGATTATAAAGCTAAATGCAGACAACAGTGGATCCAAAGTCTGTTGATTGTGACCAAGGAGTTATAGGCGTGTTGGCTGACAATAACGACTACACAAGCAGAGGATTAAGGTTAGATCATTTCTGCAGCAGTATATTCAGTTCTGGATAGGTAAAGGTAGGATAATGCACTTCCAAAATGCCCACGTTTGTTCTTAGACCCTGCAGCTTTCAACTTATGTACTGCAAAGATTGAGAACCATGACCTTTTTTAATGCATGATGCAGATGAGATTTGTCAAAATCCGCAATGCTGCTATTGTACATTGACAGTGTTAGCTGCAATGACTCGTGTGGCCCTGGCCTATTGCTAATAAGTACTTTTGTCTTAGGGTGATGCCACACGTGGCGTTTTGGACCATTTTTAAGCATGAGCTTTCAGTCCTTTTTTAAAACGCATGCGTTTTTAAAACACATCAGTTTTTTTTTTCCGTTTACCATGCATTTGGCTGTTTTGAACCTGTTTATCTATTAAGATAAACAGGTTCAAAGCAGCCAAATGCATGATAAACTGTAAAAAAGGACACATTTTAACAACACATGTTTTAAAAAGGACTGAAAACGCATGCTTAAAAACAGACCAAAAACGCCACGTGTGGCATCACCCTTAGGGTTGTAGCAAATGAATGTGCTGGGTCCATGAACTACAGACCAAGTGGTGGCACTGAACACTGTTCTTAGGGATGTGAAATCAAGCACCATCAAATATACTGTACTCAGTTAGCTTAAAAAAGCCTGATTTCTTCACTCTTCTTCTAATCCAAGCATCATACGTTTACAGAGCCACAGAATAACCTCGGGATGGCTGTACTTATGTTTCAAGAACAGCAGAGTTGTCCTGGAAGCAAGGACTCCTTGTATCATATACCATTATGATGCTTGGACCTCTGGTAAATGATTCACTGACAGAGCAGGTTTGTGTGCATAGCTGGTCCCCTAGGTCACTTTCTTAATAATAATGCAAATCACTCCTTCCTCTCTTCTAGAACATTATGCCTTTTATTTTATTGTCTAGCTTAGCTGTGTGGCTTGTGGTTGTCTTCTTATTCTCATAAACAATGAAGATTCCTTCAAATGATCAAATACATATATCAAAAACGGAAATGATACAGACAATAGAGATATAACTTGTTATACATAAAGAAGTAACCTTTATTTGCTGGATTTAAAATACTCCTATGACACAGATAAATATGTTATAAAACTTAGGGGCACATTTACTTACCTGTCCAAAGAGTTCCCCGAAAGTGTATTGTCCAACGATAATACACTCTGCTGCGATTCACTAAGATCGTATGCCCTCTATCCTGCATGTGCCGCTTCCCCGCTCAGGTCCGCCAGAGTTCACCTTCTTCTTCCTGGTGTAAGTGCATTGTCTTGCGTCACAATTTGAAAGTTAAATTCCGCACTCAGTCCGAATCCGTTGGATCGTCCGACAGCATTTCCGACTGCTTCTCCTAACATTATGTGCTCAATAATTTGCACATGGCCTAAAATGTGCCAAAATTATTCTGACTAGGTAATTTCAGCTTTTGGCACACGGATCAACAGAGATTTTCCACAACTTTTACTTCCTGGTGCTAGTCAATAGAGGGAGCTATAAGAGGCGTAGTTTTCCTCTTGGAGGCATGGAAAACTTTGTATATTTCCTCTAAGACATGGGCATTAGAACTAGATCAGGAGCTGAATAACAAACCATAACCTCAATAATTACCTCCAAAGAGTACATTAGGTCATGTAAATAAGCCTTTCAATAAACTAACCCATCCTGCCAGTTTATTAAAGATAAACATATCTAGTGTTATGTTATTGTGTGTTCCCTCATTTATTCATGACAAAGTCAGCATCTACTTTTCAGAGATATGTCACACAGAAACACCCTCTCTTATCTACCCAAGATTAGTCTAATATCTCATTCGTCATGTCTGGGTTACTCATTTTTACATTTCCAAATATGCAGCCCGTCTCAGCCGTAATTTCCTGATGATTAATACAAGACAATTATGTTTGGCGTGTCCTTACTTGACTGTGGCGGAGAGCAGGTACCTGATGAAAGCTTCACTGGAGCCAAAGGTTCAGTGCACACAGTAGTTATATAATATGCTACTCACAGAGGTGTCACTGCACGCCTCTATCCTGGGGATCATGTATGCAGTGTACAGGTAAGAGGAGAATGGAAACCTGTTTGTCTCCTGATTCTATTGAAACTCATTGACATTCTTGATAAAAGAACAACTCACCCTTAAAAAAGCAACACATAATTAGCGCCAGTCAATTACATAACATGTTAACTAGAGATTCTGCAAAAGGGCCTTTTACCTGGTCTAAGGATCAGTTCACATACGTTATAATAGCAGAAAAACAACACTATTTTTCATTCCGTACATTTAAGTTAATGGGGAAAGGAAGGTGAACTATACTTTCCAATCTTAGTTTCCATTATGGTCTCCTAAAATGGAGAGTGTGACGGAAACCTCTGACGCAGGTGGGAACTGGGCCTTATGGAGACATGTATGATCATTATGGTTTCCATACTGTTAAAAGCAAATACTCTGTTCACACAGTTAGATTTAAAGTTTATAAGGATTTTTACTCCTTCAAAAAAGTTGTAATCTGCCAATAAAAAAATTGCTCTTTTTTAAGTGTACTTGGGGAAACGATTGGTAAACAGGCATTAAGGAATGTATGTAAACGGCTTTAGGCTCATCACATTTTAAGTTATGTGGTCGACTGTGGGTCTTATTACTGACAATGACGTATTATTGCTTTTTTTCACAGCAAGACCTGAGCTGCCCGCATTACTATTGTAACTATTAAAAATATCACAAGCTAATAGACCCCACTTAGGACCTAGCAATGTGATTGTGCCAGAATAGACCAGCAGCGTATTGATAACAGTCGCAGAGAGTGTGACGGGGATGGAAAGGGCACACATGACAGGGGAAGATAATCAATTGTATGCGTGTAAGACATGCATACAATTGATTATAAGAGTGCACGCACACTGTGTGACATCATACGGAGCGCATAGACATGTCTCTGCCTGTGCTACTGCACAGGACACTGCGAGGAGAAGAGGAAGCTAGAGAGTGAGAGGTAAGTACTGAGTTTCTTCAGTTATTTTACGGTGAGGGGCCATGTGACTGCTTTAGAACAATTTATTAGTGGTGGCTGCTGTTAGACATGATATTATCGAGTGGAGGCAGCTGCTGGTCATTTTATTGAGTGGAGGCTGATGCTGGTCATTTTACTGAATGGAAGCTGCTGTTAGAAATCTTATTATTGAGGTGAGGCTGCTGCTAGACATCTTATTATTGAGGGGAGGCTGCTGCTAGACATCTTATTATTGAGTGGAAGCAGCTGCTGGTCGTTTCAATGAGTGGAGGCTGCTGCTGGATATCTTATTAATGAGGGGAGGCTCCTGCTGGATATCTTATTAATGAGGGGAGGCTGCTGCTGAACATTTTATTGAGTGTAGGCTGCTGCTGGTCATTCTATTGATCAAAGACTTCAGTTGGTCATTTTATTGAAAGGAAGCAGTTGCCGGACATCTTATTAATCAGGGGAGAATACTGGATAATTTATCGAGTGGAGTCTACTACTGGACATTTTATTGAGTGGAGGTGGCTGCTGGATAATATATGGGGAGGAAGCTGCTGCAGAACATCTTATCAGGAGAGTCTGCTGCTGGTCATTTTACTAAATTACTGCTGGTGGACATTTCATTGAGTGGATGCTGCTGGACATCTTATTAATGAAGGGGGTTACAAGACAGTATCTAATAAGGGAGGCTGTTGTTGGACACTACGTATAAGGTATATGATTATGGTGCAGTGAGTATAAGTTAGTGTAGCATATAAGTGTAATGTGCGGGATGAGGGTGGCAGAATGATTTTTGGTGCATTGGGGACCATTGATGTCTTGCTATGCCACTGATGTAGACTATAGAATAAGCATTCCTGATATGGTAGCATGTTCTTCCCACCTCTGGTGAATATCTGGTAAACATTCTGATAACAAGCAAAATCTAGATATGGGGATCATTTTCCACCTGCCCATAATTTATATAGCCTTTTCGTAGTGTAACTAGAGCTTCATGTTGCTCTTTAACCCATTAACGACACGTGACGTAGTAGTACGTCACACATCAGCTACAAGTGTTCGGCGAGGGCTCACGGGCCAAACCCTCTCCATAGCCAGTGGGCGTTTGCTACATATTGCAGCAAACACCCACCAGTAACTCCTGCAATCGGTTGTTAGAGATTTGGGAAGTAAGACTGAAATATCTATTTAGTAACACATAAGTGGAACCCAGCAGTCCCCATTGTTCACTTACACTCGCATAATTACTTTACACTTAATCTCTGACCCGCAAAATACCATCCTATCCCTGGAAATTCCCCTCTTACACTGGTAATTGAACACAAGGGGCAAATTTCAACCAGCTTTTCTAGTACTTTCAATCCAGAGGATTCTGTGATCGTGTAGAGAAGGCAGATGAATGATGGCTGTTGCAGGGTCTTCCATAGTGGTTTTAAACAAATGCATTTATGTTTTTTTTTCAATCCCCCTTTTTTATTTTTTTTTCCTCTATTATGAAGGTTTGTTTTCTGTGGAATATGTAGTACTTTGTATGGAAACTATGTAATATTTCATTCAGTGTACTGGCAAACTAAGAAAACTAGGAAGAAACCTTGGAGTCTCATATCCTACATACTAAACTATTGTCGTATAGTGTAACTTTGCAGTTTCCCATTACATCTTACATGACAGAGAGGTACTTGGTTGCTCATTTGACTTTAAACAAAGGGAACCTGTCACCAGGAATGTCATTTTTAGCTGGTAACAGGTTTCAAATAGCACAAATAGCAAATGGGTATCCAACACATAGCCAAACCCTTGGAAACATTTCGTAGATTAAAAACACATTTATTTCAGTACGTTATAATACTTTATTTTACATTACCTGGCCAGCAGCATGTTGTGAGTCCTGGGAAGGGGCAGCTGCAGCCTATGTCAGTTTCCTCTTCTCCACACTCATGCAGCTCCCTCACCCCTCCCCACTTTCTGTCATGTGCAATGAACAGCGGAGGGAGGGGATGGGGTTGAGAAGAGAGAGAAAGCATGAGGAGACACAGGCACACACAGGTTGCATGCAGCCCCTTCCCCCGGGACTCACAAAATGCTGCCTGCAGGGAGCCTGGAATGTAAATCAAACAATTATAAACTGCGGCAATGATTAAGAATTCTGAATAGTGTAGGCTATTAGAACCAGTCACCAGCTGAAAATGACATTCCTGGTGACAAGTTCACTTTAATAGCAGGTGTCTTCTGTATAATACAGCAACCACCCACTCCGTATGGAGAGGTCTATTAAACTGTTTGTTTTCAGCTTCCTGTACAATGTTTAGTACAACAAAAGGTGCATGTTTATTGCTGTCTATAGGGGCGTGTATGCGGCCGTATATACGTCCCCATGACTGTCGTGTGAATACAGCCTTAAACTACTCTAGATTTATCATCCAACATCAGACACAGTGATAACTCTGGGGCAGTATAAGTCTGTGTCTGGGATGATCTGTGCAGTAGTCAGATCTGAAGTTATTGAGGATGTGCTGGTGTACAGAGGTCTGATGAGGGTATCACACCAGTGCCCCTCCCTCATGCCATGGGCACCTGTTCTCCCATTCCCAGCAGACATGTGTGTCTCCCAGCTGACACTTGTAGCTCTGCCCAGAGGAGGAGCAGCAGCAGCAGCACCGGGCATGTTCTGCTATGCATCACCCGTGTCCAGCACAGAGATCCGCCCCTGCCATAGGAAAGAGCAAAAATAGTCCCAGCAGCGCTGACAGGAAGCAGCCGGGAGGAGAAGCTCACACAGAGCCAGGACAGCGCCTGCCACAGCTGACAGCGGAGTGTATGGACACCCAGGCCACTAGTTACACTTCCACAGCAGCCAGGAGGAAGGCGGCCACCCGGGGAGCATGGAGCGGGCGGCGGCATGAGTAGCTGAAGACAGGAGGGAGAGAAGGAGGACACGGGGAGAGGGGCTCCACCTGCACCGCACAGACCGCAACACACACAGCACAGCACCATGGAGAATAACGCAGGTGAGTCTCCCGTGTGAATATGGACTGATATTGAGAATGGAGATTGAGCAGACACACACACACTACAAGTCCCAGCATGCCCCAGAGCGCCTACACACACACACTACAGGCCCCAGAGCGCCTGTATACACACTACACGTCCCAGCATGCCTCAGAGCGCCGGTACACACACTACACGTCCCAGCATGCCTCACAGCGCCTGTACACACACTACACGTCCCAGCATGCCTCAGAGCGTCTGTACATACACTACAAGTCCCAGCATGCCTCAGAGCGCCTGTACACACACTACACGTCCCAGCATGCCTCAGAGCGCCGGTACACACACTACAAGTCCCAGCATGCCCGAGCACACACTACAAGTCCCAGCATGCCTGCGCTCAGCTGGGTGCTTTTTGCTAGTATGTTTGGGGGCACTGGTGTGAATTTGGTGATAAAGCTCCAGCTAGTAGCACTGGTGTCAGTAACCCGGCACAGTGCGGGGAGAAGGCAGTAAAGTGGGTTACAGGGAGGAGGGGGCTTCCGCCACTATCTGCAGCCTGGATCCTGTCATCCAGCACATTCACATGGACTGGCCGCCCTAGCCACGTGCAGGCTGTGTTTACGTTCTATCCAGCGCGCCTTCTGGTTGGACGCCAGCGCGTGTGACGTAGTGATTACATAATCAGACGGGGCGCGAGCGGCACTCCACGTGAGGCTCGCGGAAGGGGGAAGTTGCGCCGTGACCTACTTTCTGGAACACGTGGATTCCAGACTCGAATCCCGGAGCCAATCAACGCCGGTTACTGGGTGACGGGTCACGCCCATTCATGTTCTTTTCAGGACACTTACAGGTGTCCGCTGATTGGCTGGCTGCTGGGATGTGCGAGCGGCACACGTGTGTCTGGAGCCGCGGGCAGGAGGAGGGAGGAGACATGAGCCGGGCCGTGTGACTGCGGACATAGCGGGGATTACACCGGGACGTGTGTTATGAGACGGGGCTGCGTTGTCCATGTGGAACTGCAGACACACGGACACCCTGCGGGGGGCGCAAGCGTCCAGCGCTATCAGTGTGTCCAGTGGACATTTAAAGGGGAAGTCCACTGTTGGAATAGTGCAGTGATATATTAAATAATGCAGATCATTATTGATGTTATTTGAATGGTCTTTTCCTTTCATTTAACAGGTTTGGTTTATTTTACTGATAGATAACATAAAAGGGTGAAAGGTCATTGTGCAAGTCCCATGGCGACATTGTGTAAGACACGCCACACCCAGCGGATGTTTCAGCCATTGTCTGTGTGTAGCCTCAGCTGGAATTGGCGCTGCAGAAGTCACCAGTGATGCCCCTGTCCTATGTGTTTTATCATTGTATCATGGGTGGCCAAATATCAGAGAAACATGTTTATACTTTCATATTAAAGATAAGATTTTTATCTGGGAACTGGATTTTCCGAAAGCTAAAAAAAGGGTGAGAACTGGGTCTTTATCTGCAGCTCATATTTCCAACTACATCTTTAACTTCCATTGTCTCCGGTTCCATAGATCACTGATGTGCTCTGAAAGCGAAGATTCTTATCTGTAATATGATACCAGCATGTTTCTACCGTACTAGAGAACCAAATATATGGGTGTCTGAAGTGACACCCCCTGCAGCCTCTAAACTTGACTCCTCTCAGATATATTGACTCTTCTCAGCTCATTCTCACATGACCTTACAGGAGATCTTTAACAGATAATTGGGTGAGATTTCAAATTAAAGAAGTAAATATATGCAAATGAGCTTGAGTAATAGTTAATTATTCATGTCTCCCGGTCTGTCTGGCTCCACCTACACAGCGGTCAGCATAGCCGTGTTATGCTGGATCATAGCATTACCTCTATACTCTGCTATGATCACTGATAGCACCAGAATCTGTTTTATTTTTACTTCCCTTGGACACATCATATAACAGAGTTTGGAGATGGATTCCATACAGTGGCATCTGTCTCTCATTGGCTAGAATGGCTTCCGTGAAAACAGATTTCTTTTCTTGCAGCAGGGAGCAGGATGATCTAGTGTAGTCTACACAATTCTATTTTGTGCTGTATACTTACCTCAGTGAGGCCAAAGGGATTTTCTTTGGCCTCTCCCAAATACATGTCGATGGACTTGTTTACCTTATTGTTCAGAAGCTTTCCTGGCGTATATGCTTAACATAAAAATAATAGATGTTAATGTTTTTTTTTTGTTTGTTTTTTTTTTTTTTTGCTGACCAACCGTAGAACTAAAATAAAAGAGAACCTGTCACCAGTAGACACATTAATATTTAGTACCTTACAATTGCATATGAGCAGTGACTAGTTCATTCGTTCCCTGGGAGTGGCTAAAGAAGAGCAGACCTCCCACCACCCCCCGGAAACCGCTCCTCCATGTATCATTTTTAAATTTACAAAACCGCCCCTCACCCTGCATATCGAGACCCCCTGCCTTGTCCCCCCTGCAGTCGATGTTCCACCTGCTGTCATCACCTCTCGCTGACCACATCAGACATTCTCGTGCCTGCGTGGTCAGCATCCTGCAGAACGTGTGGCCCGCCATGCGCAGATGAAGCAGAGCTGGCATTCTTCTGCACATGCGCTACTCTACGGCGTCGCTTGCTACGCATAGAGTAGTGAATGCGCATAGGAATGTTTCTTCTGGGATAATCAACCACGCTAAGGCTGCATTCACACAAACATGTGCCCGCCAGTCTGGGTGAGCTGGAGAGGAGGAGAGTAAAGCGCTGCTCACCCCTCTTCTCTCCGTAGAAAATAGAGCCACACAGCCATTCTTATGGCAAAGGATAGAGCGTGTTCTATTTTTTTTGCGGGCACGGTACAGTGAGCATACATTGTGCTCACTGTGCCCAGCCCGGGCGCCATAGACTACTATGCGAGAAGTATATCTGGCCACAAATTTGAGGCCGTATATACGTTGTAAGCATTGTCCTGGATTCACCATTAAAGGGAACCTGTCACCAAATTTTCACTAATTAACCTAATGCCCACAATCTCTTTAGCTAAAAAAAATGTATACTTCCCTTTCCCAGAAAATGAACATTATAAGACAACCTGGCCCCCTGCCAGAAGAAGCAGCAAGTCACAAGGGTGTGTGTTATTCATGCAAGTTACTGTGTGTTCCAGCCCATGTCTCCGGCATCTTCCTTATTCCTCCCTTTCTTCAGCTGTGGATGACGCCAGCTGAAGGGAGGAGGAATGAGGGAGATGCATGAATAAAACACACCCTTCTGCCTCGCTGCTCCTTCTGGCAGGGGACCAGGTAGGCTTACGAAGTTTACTTTCCGCTTATGGGAAGTATGGATTTATAGCCAAAAACAATGAGGACAAAAGTTAGCATAGAACTGTGGGAACCTGTCATTATGTTTATTAGTAAAGATCTGGTGATGGGTTCCCTATAATGACCAATTCTATGGATATTGTTGGTAATCTTACACCCCCGACCCAATCAGTACCAGGATGTGTTGCAGAATTGATGATGAAACTTTAGTTCAAAATGATGCAAGGGCACCACAAACCGGATCTAAATAAATTTAGGCTAAACTGGAGTTTTAATTTTATCCAATACCAAAGGGCTGTGTGGGTTATTGAGAACCCCAGTGCTTAAAGAAAGCCATGAAAAAGGACTTAAAGGGGTTATTCAAGGATCTGATGGGTGAAGAGGCTTTTTTTTAGTCCTTACCTTGCAAAATGCCTTTAATCCTGCACATGTCATATTATAGGTCATATTATTTTTTTTTAATTACATTTTGACCATGTTTCATTGAATATATTCGAAGCTGTGTTTTGGATAGGATTCCCAGAAATTACAGTGAAAGTTTATAGTGTTGCAACCCAGACACCCCCACTTTGTGTTATAATATCGCTTGATAGGGAAGGGCCGGAGAGTGAGCTGTCTTTGGGTATTGTCAGTACATTGTAATAAGCTAAAAAGCTAATAATACATAACCAGGTGCCACTCTCCTCCACGTACTTGTTAGTGGAAATGTAAACGGCCCTTTTTTATTTTTGGTAATTAACGGAAAATAGTGAATTTTGTAACTATGATACTGATACAAATTTGGGGTATTTACTTCAAGCAACGCCCGTATATGACAGTATAAACAATGAGGTAAAATGATGACAAGATGGTGTAGAGAGCAGACCATGTCATTTCTATAGAAAATGGCTTCTCGATATTTTATCCGTACTGTGCTTTGTGGAGAAAACACGTGTTCAGTCCCTTTGATCCCACTTAAAAGAGACACAAGGACATTCTTAACTAAACATGTGTTTTTAGCATGAGGTGGGAGGAAGACGACCATGGGGGGGTTATGTAACTATCGGAGCTGAGGGAGACTGCATGTGCTGCTTTATCATAGCTACAATGACCTGAGGTAAAAGTATTCTATGGAGACAATTACCACACGTAGATTAGGAGCACTGAACACCACAGCTATTCTATGGTATGAAGATTTGCATCCGCTTTGAAAGAAAGCACTTATGCCTCCAATTTACATACAACTCTGGTAATTGTTAAGTTACTGTACTTTACAACAAACAGCTGTAACAGTTACCAATGGTGTCTGAAATTAAGTTTTATTGTTACTCCTGGTTCTTACGACAACCCAACATTTTTCAAATCCAATTGTCACGGAGAGCAAAAAAAAAATTAGTTTGGAGTTCCAATTATAAAATATACAGTTCCGACTTACATACAAATTCAACTTAAGAACAAACCTACAGAACCTCTCTTGTACGTGACTGTCTGTATACAGAATATTTTCACTTTTTTACAAAAAAAAAACCTTCGTGGAAATCGATATTTAAGTTTATGTTTAGTGGTTTCCTCTGACACAAGTGGTAAATTTTGTTGAACGGTATAACAGCCCTTGTATTTGAAACACCAAATCCTGCAGGAGTGCAGTTGGTGCCCACGATGCGGATGGCTATTGCCAGAACTATTTTAGTGCTGCTGTGGGTTTATGTAGGCTATACCCTGCTAAAGCATAGTAGGAAATCCTCTTCTTTGTCTGTGTCCTGGAGACTCTGCAGTTACCTAACCTTGTTGCTGCAGTCTCCAGCAGTGATTTTCCATACATAATTCAGCTGTGTTGCATAGAAAACTTGGCATCCGCAGCAATATTTGATATATAATGAAGATTTTAAACACACAGTGAATCATTTTCCTTCTGCAGGTTATTAAGCAGCTTATCCAATTTTTAGCAATTCAGCTGTGTGTATCTCCAGCCTTTGGTAGGGAAGATACTACTACTTTGTGTTCCTCACTGGTATGTGTGACAGGGCGCCAGCCTATTTGTGGCACTAGCCAGTTACGCATATATATAGTCATAGATTTTCTATCTTGAATGTCCCCAAGAGGCAGATACAATAAAATATAATAATTTTTCAATCAACAACATTTATTAGCTAAAACTGGACAGCCCCGTTAACTCCTAAATTTCACTGAGGTGTTAATTATATAGCATCTATATGGAGACGGGAAGGCGAGCAGGGAGCCCAAGGCCATAGGAAGCTAAAAGAAGAGCAAATCCTGCCAGAGTGGGCACACATCTGCATGTAAGTGTGCTTGGTTTACAATCCTTCATCTTGGTGGTAGATGTCCTTTAAAACTCAAAATGGGCTAGCTGGTAAGTTGGTTAGGTGATTAGAATATATATAGATAGAGATAGATATATCTATAAAAAGCAAAAAGTACACAGGGCACAATCCAACCAAGGGACGGTCTTGTTCCATAACTCCTCTAATTTCAGCATGCTCTCTTTTCTCAGTCCATGATTTAATAGTTTTTAAATGTGCTAGTAAGATGGATCGTTCACAATATAGAGCCTTTCTTATATATAAATCTCTTTCTCAGACTTGGGAGCCTTTTTAGCTCTCAGACTATTACAAGTAACCCACTCTGAAGTCTTTTTTTTCACATTAACCGCCTGTTTCACGGTCAAAACAATGCCAGAGCAGCAGTCCCGGGTACTCGCTAGGCTTCCTGCCCCTGACTCGTTGACATCTGACCATGCCCAAGCCCCTGTACACACTGTTAGCTTATCTCACTGTCTCACATGTGCCTTACAGAGCCCTCACAACATGAGGCACCTCAGACCTTACCACAGCATTGTGCATTACTAACTGGCACCTCCATTTGTAGGTTGACGTCCAGAAACCTGGCAGGTGTAACCAACTAAATGGTTTACCATCTCTTACCAAAAATTGGATAACTGCATAATATAGAATTATTTGAAGATTATTACTTGTATGAAATGAACTGAACTGTAAGTCGGTGTACAGATAATTTCATTAAAACTGACTTTTATGTTTTACAGTGTTGTAAGTTTACGCAATAGGAAGTTTTATGTCATTTTGTCCCTTTGCACCTTTAATACTTAATGGCCATGTCTTTTCTTGTCTAGGTGGTGTAATCGCATACATCAGCTCCTCAAGCTCAGCCTCCAGCCCTTCCTCCTGCCACAGCGAGAGCTCCAATAGTAGTTTCCAGTCTTCATCCTCCTCTCTTCCATCCTCCCCCAGCAGCTCTGCTTCTGAGGGCAGCAGTGGTGGGAGCAGCGGCGGAAGCAGTGGTGGGAGCAGTGGAAATGGGAACGGCAGAAGTGACCTTCCATGTGGGAGCCTCACCACCACAGAGGAATCTCAGAACAACCAGCAGGTGGACACACTGTGCATAAAAACAACCTACACTAGTGCAGCGATCCTAACCAAAGGCCATGGTGGAGTCAACACTAGTAAGAGATTTTCAATTCTTTCTTAGACATCAAATGTCACTCTTTTAATGGAGTTGCTCAATTCTTTCAAATGTATTGTCACTTTCAAGTGACGCACACGGATGGGAGTATCACTGTGCTACATCACCTTACATGACCCTGTTAATGGGGTTGTCCAAGAGTATGTAAAAGTAGCAAGATGGCCAGGGAGGGGCTGCATAAAATAATAAAGTTGTACTTACCTTGTCTGCTGCTTTCTGTGTCCCACACCACAGTCCATCCCGAAAGTTGTCCGAGTGGAGCTTCCGTGCCCCTATAGTAGTAATAAAAATAATTCTTTAGTTATATAGCGCACACAGGTTGCGCAGCGCTGTACTGCACAGAGCTTACCAAATCAGTCCCTGTCCCGTTGGGGCTCAAACGGGCACTGCAAGGAGGGACTGTGGCGTGGGACACAGGGAGTACCGGAGAAGTTAAGTACAACTTTATTATTTTATGCGACCTCCCCGGCCACCTCACTATTTTTAAATACTCTCAGACAACCCCTTTAACTTGGGGATTGAAGATTCTGAAGAGGGTCTTCAGATGAGAAGAAGTAGTATGACGCACATACTCAATTAGGTAGAGACCCAATTTTACAGTGCAAACTTGGGCTTCTTCACTGACAATAGTTTTAATCGTAATGTATGTATCTTTTTTTAGAATTCAATGGTATGATCCTCCTGTGTAAAGTCTGTGGAGATGTAGCGTCTGGGTTTCACTATGGAGTCCATGCTTGTGAAGGCTGTAAGGTAGGTTTATACTGTAGTAATTGTGTATATGGGATATATTGATGATCGTTTCTATCTGGATAACCTACCTCTAGATAAATTAGCCTAGTCCTATGTCTTTGAGCATATACACTTGTATACAGCATTAGTAAATAACATGCCATAAAAGGTAAATAATAATTATTGGACTGTTTAATCAGAATATTAAATAAAAATATAATATGATAATAATTTCTAAAAGGAATTTTTTTTTAAAGCGGTATTTCCATCTCGCACATCTGTTCTAGGGATAGGTGCAGGGGATAGTTACATTTAGGACACATTCTAGAATATTGTATGAGAAGGAAAGACACATATGTGCAATAATTTATAGTGGTAATATGGTAGGGTATAGGGAAGCACTTTCTGTAGATAAACTACCTTACATTGATGGCATTTTCCCTGATTTACACCGTTAACGGCAAATAGGGAAATATCTATTTAAATTAATGTGTAGAATTTAATAGAGTGAAGAAATCAGGCTACACCTTTTTGAGGCTAAATGAGTATATTTGATGGTGATCTTTCAGGAATACTAGTTCTCTTCAGACATGATGTTATGCATGAAACAGAAAATTCACAGCATTTTATACACACTAGGCAGTGATCATCAAAAGATATTAAAAAAACCTCTAAAACAACAGATTGATAAATACAGGGATATCTTATTTACGACAGGACTGCAATAAAAACACTAAAACACCTGTGAGGCGAGACACGAGAGCCCTGGCTCTTATCTGCTTGTGGCCTCCAGGTCAGAGGTAATCTACACCACTAGAATTTAATAGATCAAGTTTGGAAAACCTTTATACACCTGCATACTACATATTATCATATATTATAATAAACACCTTAAAAAGGAAATATATTTGGCCAAATCCACAGTTTTTTCTGTTGCTTGATAGTACTCGTCTTCTTCAGCCCTGTCAGTACATAAGATACAGTGAACCAAGGGGTAAATGTGAGAGATCTTGTCTCCAGTCATAGCTGATCAGTTTTGTGATGAACTGTAACATAAAGGTTGTGTGTTCTTAGGGTTTCTTTCGAAGAAGCATCCAACAAAACATCCAGTACAAAAAGTGCCTCAAGAATGAGAGCTGTTCTATCATGAGGATGAACCGAAATCGCTGCCAGCAATGTCGTTTCAAGAAGTGTCTGTCTGTCGGCATGTCAAGAGATGGTATGTACTGATGGGGCTTTCAAGGAATCGGGGAACATTTGGCAGTAACAGCTTTCAGGCACACCGTTCATCTAATAGCCAATGAAGGTACATGTCCAGCTTTACTTCCAAAGTGTTAACAATCTTCTAGAGGGAGTGTAGAGACTGGAACAAGAAACAGTGGTTAGAATAAGAGACCATTTCAAACATCTGCTAAAGGCAGTGGACTTTTTTTAGATGGTATTTTTCATTTTTATATAAGTTTATGTCTATAAAATTTAAATAAAACAAAAAAAGGTTTTCTTCAGGGCTGTGTAGTTGGTAAGCCTGTCTGTGGTCCGTCAAGCCTCGAGTTGCTTCCCACACCCCGCTGACAGTTACAGTCCAATGAGTGCTTGCATAACTGATGGCAGCACTCATTGGGGCATACAACCAATGGGGAACACAGAACTGAGCGCCACATGTAGAAGAGAAGAAACTGCAGAGAGCCGAAAAGGAGCCAGGAATGGTAAGAATTTTTATTTTTTTGTCTGCTTTGGGGTTTTTCAGTATTATTATAGTCTACACTGGGGTCTCCATTATTATTGTCTTCTCTGAAAGCGCTACTTGGTTTCTGGGTTGGTATTTATTGCTGTTCTGTGGTATTTATCATTTCTAATGGTAATTAAATTCTTAGATCAGGAATAGAACAGGCATTTCAAAGGGAATTTCATAATTTATATAATTTATTATTTATTTTTGGAGTCCTAGGTCCATTTTATCACAACTCCAACGCCGCAGCCCTGGTTTTCACATAACACAGGCTATTCATTGCCATTCCAGGAGAAGATCATGAACGCTCACTATTATTAAAAAATTGCTTCTCAGACAGATTTCTCTTTGAACATGAGAGAGAAACACATACTAACCTACTCCATCTGCTGGTTCTCACTTTGCTCGGGTACTTTTTTTTGTCAGATTTCACTTCATCATATGAGTGGCCACACATTAGATGAAGCCTCCTAATCCCCTGGAACTTCTGGTGCAGAAACCAGTAGTACCAGCGCAAAGTATTAACAGGGAGCCGGAGCAGGGTAAGTATGTATTTTATTTTTTATCCCAGCCCCGTTTTCTGTATTTGTGTAAAACAAAGGATTTGTTGTATGACAAATCCATAGGTTATCTGTGCATCATTGACTTTTCATTGAACCATCTGGTTCTGTTACATTTTCCACTGTTTTTATGGGGAGAATAGATCATTACTTTAACACCAGAAACCTTGAGCGGGCCCTCAACAGAATTTGCAGATTTGATGTAATTTATCTGGGACTGTAAGTGGAGATATTTGGTTTTTTTTTCTCAGTTTACTCTTCTTCCTTGACAGCTGTTCGCTTTGGTCGCATTCCAAAACGTGAAAAGCAGAGAATGCTGCTGGAGATGCAGACTGCCATGAAGACCATGATGAACAGCCAGTTTGGTAGCTCAGGACACCAGGAAGCACTGCCAGATTACCAAGCTTCACCTTCACATTTGCCACATATGGCCCTTCCTGTTCAAGAAAAGGTGGAAACCAGTTGTCACAAGTACCCAGATAAAAGCCCCACTCCTGCAACTTCTTCTCTTCCTCCACCACCTCCTCCATCATCAGATGTTAGCAAAGAAGATGTCATTGGTACAGTAACCAGGGCTCACCGGGAGACTTTCATGTATAACCAGGAGCCCTCTGAACTCAGAAATGAAGCAGTCTACCGGATGGAATCAGGAATGAATAATGTAAAAAATATGACCAGGAGCAACAATATCCACATCAACGGTCTTAATACTGCTCACTGTCCTGCTAGTGAAAGCCAGAATTATCCAAATGGAAAGCATCAAGACAACAACGCCATGGCTTATTCCAACATCCACGCTGTATGTTACTCCAATGAACAGAATATAAACGTTCCCAATGGTTTCTGCCATAAAGGAGGCAGCAATGGAGCCGTGTTTGATGTATCTCAGGCAGATCGTATGAATGGCTTCCTGAGCCGTCGGGGAAGAAGAATGCATCTGGTACAGAGTTTATTGCTTGTTTTATTATTGTTGATTTAATTACATTTATATAGTTTGATACTAAAGGATTTATATCAGTCATATGTAAAGGGAATCGGTCAGTTGTTGTTTTTTTTTGGACCGAAAGAAGATGTATAACTTTATATGAATTGAAGACAGAAATTTGTGTAAAATTAGTTAATTTTTGTGTATATACTGCAAACCCAGAATTATTGACAGCCATCACTGTGTGTGGGCGGCGTTTATCAGGACTCTCTGTGTCCGTAATACCCTGTTTCCCCTAAAATAAGACATCCCCTGAAAATAAGACCTAGTACAATTTTGCTCCAGCTTAGAAATATAAGGCCTCCCCTGAAAATAAGACCTAGCAGCCGCCATTGCAGCAGCTCCCCCATACTATACATTGGTATTGGTAAATCTTTTCGATGCTGCAGAAGGTTGTGACATGGGGAATAATTCATGGTATTAAATCACTGGCTGATGTGCTGGAAATGTGATACCAGCAGCTGCCAGGATAAGAAGGGTCAGTTATGGAAAGTGCTTTTACTAAACATGAGAGACTGGGGCCAATGATTCTAATAGAAATGAAGTCACAAGAAATACAGCAGGAAATTCAGAGTTTGGAGAGTCATAAGGATGTTTGATTTTTTGTTCAATGATAAATGTAAATTCTTGTTCAAGGAAAAATAAGACATCCCCTGAAAATAAGACCTAGTGTCTCTTTAGGAGCAAAAATTTATATAAGACACTGTCTTATTTTCGGGGAAACAGGGTAGGAGTCCTGTCAGGATATACTGATTTTTCTCTCATTTTCATAGTCTTAACTTGTCCTTATCTTCCTTCTGGATAGGAAAACCCAGTTTGTGTTTTGTAATTTTGTTCAACGCCACTAACTTTTCTAAATTTCACAGGTTTGTCCGATGAGCATGTCTCCATTCATGGACCCAAATAAATCAGGACCTCAGATCTGGGAAGAGTTTTCAATGAGTTTCACCCCAGCTGTAAAAGAGGTTGTTGAATTTGCCAAGCGCATTCCAGGATTTAAAGACCTTTCCCAGTATGACCAGGTTAACTTACTGAAGGCGGGAACATTTGAGGTTAGAACTTGATAACAAAGTTGTTTTCTTTAATGTGTGTAATATGAGTTCTAGTTAATAAAGAGTCATTGCAGTTCTGTCTTTGCATTGACAGCCATTGTATAAGATTGTCCTATGACTTAAAATACATAAAATTACTAAATGTACGGATAAAGGTCATCAAGCCAACATACCTTCTCAAGTGCCTGAAAAACAATTTCTTTCCAAAAATTTCCAAGTGTTGATCATTAAATTTCATGTGGATATATAAAACCTGTTCTATTTAAATCTCTGAAACTTAAAGCGTTTATTACAATCTTCTTTTTTTGTTTTGCCAGGTATTGATGGTACGGTTTGCGTCACTGTTTGACGCAAAGGAGCGTACTGTTACCTTTCTTAGTGGGAAGAAGTACAGTGTGGATGAGCTGCGCTCTATGGGAGCTGGGGAGCTGCTGAACTCTGTATTTGAATTCAGTCAGAAGCTTAGTGCTCTGCAGCTTAGTGAGGAGGAGATGAGTTTGTTTACAGCAGTTGTCCTCGTTTCTGCTGGTAAGAACAGAAGGATACTTGATCTTTTTCTCTCTAACATTGCTTGTCCTCTGCTAACAAATCCTGTTCACTGTCCCAGTTATTACAAATGCAGTTTTTCAATGAGGCATCAGATTTTACACAACTTAGCAGGGTTTGGATAACTGGTAGTTCTCCGGATCCTGAGAAGTCTCATACGTCTCTGACACTATGGGGACTAGTAGAGATCTGTATCATGCCTCAGTGAAAACACTAGAGACTGGAACCCCATTTATTACACGTTTGTTCAATGGTCTATTGTGATAGCATCATTATTCTCATGTGTATTACCTTGGAAAAATTATCTTTCCTTATAAATTTAAAGGGTGTTCAGTTTTCTTCAAAATACTATGTAAGACACCACCTTTGATACTTATTTTTATTAGGGGTGAACTCATTTTAACCATCTTCCAATGCCTGTTAGTACAAAGTTTATGTGGTTATTTTTAGGTCTGCAGCAGGGCGCATGTTCAACTGGCTTCTCTATTCATTTTGGGTACAACAGACCCCTGTTCTCTTGATTCATGGGGGGTCTCTTGATTTGACCTGTGGATGGACATCCCCTTTAAAAGAAGACATAAAGGGGTATTCCCATCTGGGCATTAACATTTAATTTAATTCATTTGCCATATGTAAACATTACTTCAATTGGATGTTGTTAAAAAAAAATGTTCCTGTGTGATGATAATTTCTCATAAATGTAGCCATGTTGTCCCTTAGAAACAAGATAGCTTGCTCGGATACAACCACCTCACATTTTGGCAGCAGTGGCCAGACATGTGCTATTGAGCCCTGCCTGGCAATCCTTCCAGCAGAGGTGGTCGTATCCAAGGACACAGTCTTGTTTCTAAGGGACCATATGACATTTGTGATAAATTATCTTCACACAGGTAATTTTTTTTTTAATAACATCTAAATGAAAAAATTACAGATTAGTTAAATTAAATGTGAATGCCGAGACGAGAATACCCCTGTAACAACAAAAATGTACAACAAATTGCATAAAAATAACAAAACGTTCCCCTGCTATGCCATATCTACGTGTCAGAGTTCAGAGGAAGATCAAGAGAAACTTTTTTTTACCACCAACCCCAACTCTTTGCATCCTTGCTCATCTCATTTTTTCTCCAGCCCCTATGGTTCATGAGAAACCAGTGCAGTCATGTTTGGAACCCAATATGCTAATTAGGATAACTACTGTCAGGTGGGAAGAGCTTAGCATACATCCTGGCACCACATGCCCGACAGTAGAGAGTCCTAATAACTAACATACTAGGTGCTATCTAAAAATCCCACCAGCTACACCTATTTATGGATCCCAAGGGTGGGAGTTAGTGGATGTGGTAAAAGGTCCTCTTTGAGGGAGTTGTCCAGTTTCAAAGAAAGTCTTGGAGAGGAATCTTAAAGAAAAAATGTACACTTTAATAACATGCTGCACTGGTGGCATAACATCAACAACTTGTGACCATGTAATTATTACCTTGGCTGAACACTGTTAAGAAATTATCTGCTGCAGTAATGTGGTATAAGGCTACATTCACATCTCATGTCATGAATACGCTCAGCGTATATGTCCAGAAAGATCCTGGAGCTTTTTACCTCCATCTGCTCAGTATATCATGTATTTTGAAAAAGACAGGAGGGAAAGACACAGCAAGCTATGTCTTTCCATCTTGCCCTAACCTGACATTAAACGTTCAGTGGAAGCTATAAAAGCCTGAGGGGGACGGATGCAAAGTATTGCATCCAATCCCAACTTCCACTGAGTATGTCGTCAGGGAGGTCCCAGTGATGTCACTGTCCATATAAGGAGGAAACATCATGAACATAGGCAGCAGCCAATTAGTTCAGATGGGGGTGGGGAGGAGGACATCTATGCTGAAACTCTATATACAAACTGAAATATGGGGTGTGAACTGGTTAGATCATTTTCTTCCATTAATTTCCACCACGTCCTTCTCATTGTAACAAGTGAAAAGATGTCACTCAGGGGCCCTCTTAGCATATTTTTATAAGTTGAATTTAGAAGGAAGGAGGCCATGGATAACAAATATAAGAAGATTACCACAGTCACACTGCCTGGATCTATGAGCAAGAGTCCCTGGTTTATGATGTGTGGTTTTGATGGTAGATTTCTTTTAAGGGAATGTAATTCCTATATTTTGTACCATTACCATTTATAAGTATAAATTATATATAAGTACACATATCTGTGTAATTATTCCATCTATCATGGGGGGTCTTTTGTCTGAACCTTAATTCCTTATAAGAGATACAGTAGTATGGACTGCTGGCAATCTTCACCTTTGTAACAAGTTTTGATAAAACCATGTGTCTCCGAAAATAAAATGGGGTCTTCTATTATTTTTTTCTTTGAAAAGTGGGTTAGGGATTATTTTCAGGGTATGTTTTATTTTAGTTCCATGAATTAAAAAAAACACATTCATACAAATATAATTATCCAATCATCTTCTGGATCATTATCACAACTCCCCAAACACTGGGTTCCAGTGTAAATGTCTTTTGACTATTGCCTGGAAGGGGCACATTTATAACAGATATAGCTTTTGTAGTGTGGCACCTAGAAGCACAGTTCAGGTGTCATTTTAAATGGGAGAATCTCCCCTTTAATAACACATAATGGGTGAAACCGACAGTTATCCACAGATAAAGTTACAGTTGGGAGTGGGAGTGTGTATAAGTAGGATATTAGGTAATTTATCAATTTATATCTATTAAATGTTACGTAAAGTGATGCCTCCTTTTTTACCTCATCAGCCAGACATTCCTGACCAAAAAATAGACTGCAAATGGAGGGTCATGTGATCTCTAACTGTCCATGAACAATTACCCTGCCAGGTCCTTGATCTTGTATTCATGCATACCATCATAAGCTCCTGGCAAGATGATTGTTCATGGACAGAAAGAGATCACATGACCCTCCATCAGAACTGTCTGGGTGATGAGGTAAAAGACAAAGGCTTCACTTTACATAACAAGAAAGCAGAGAACTATTAATAGATGTATATTGGTAAATCACCTCATATCCTGCCCCCCGCACTTACACACACATTACAAAAACATGATATAAAGTGAACAAAATCCTTGTGCAAAATTTAAAGGGAGATTCAAATTGACACAAGAACTGTGTTTTTAGGTGCCACAGTTCAAAAGATCATTGCTCATTGTAACAAATGCATCTGGATTTAACATTGCTATGGATCTTAATGAAACCTTTCTTATTGCTTTATTTTTATCTGTATTCTTGGGACATCATCGAATATTCTGTTAAATACCAGAAAAATTTATTTGTGTTATTTCTATTTTTCTTTCCAGATCGTTCTGGTATTGAAAATGTAAATTCTGTTGAAGCGTTGCAAGAAACTCTGATCCGTGCACTGAGAACTTTAATCATGAAGAACCATCCCAATGAGGCCTCCACCTTTACCAGACTCCTCCTGAAGCTGGCAGACCTGCGCTCGCTCAATAACATGCACTCCGAGGAACTTCTGGCATTCAAAATTCACCCGTAGGCCTATAAATGACTTCTGCTCTATAATTTGTGACAGATTAGGTGTTCCTAAGGTTACGTCCGACACTATATGTTTATAACAAGTGCAGAACTAGCCTTTAGTATAGGCAAAGTCTATTGTCTACTACAGCAGATGTGCAGCTCACTAGTGATATGACTGAGGCATTAATCCCTAGAGGATATCTTCTCCTAAATATTGGTGCAGCCTACAGATTGGCTACCTCTACACAACATAGACAACATCTGCACCTTAACCTTCGCCGTTCTATCATCACACAGACTCCTCCAGCCTTATTCTGCATTGAGTAGGAGGTGCATAGGATAACCCGGAGTAAAGAAGTGCGCCTCAATGAGACAAACCAATCACTTGTTTGCTTTACAGATTTTGAAACCATTTAAAGAACCAAATTTTTACCATTTTACCAAATCTCTGCTGGTCATGGTCAAGGCAATATTATAGAACTTTATTAGAAGTCGACTGCATAGCCAGCACATGATTGTCACTTTTTACTCCTATATTACAAACTCTGCATCTTCTCATTTCCAAATGCTTTGCTGGTCTGTTATGTGCCTCCTGCCATGATCTGGATTGTTGTCTGTCAGACAGATTTTATAGCGTGCGAGTGTGTTCATTTTCTGTATTTTTGTGAATATTATGTTGTCTGTTACTGAAACACTTTAGGGGAAGATTTCGAAAAACTGTCTAAAAAAAAAATCGTGTTTCCCTTAGAAATCAACTACAAGGCAGTTGTAATTTGAAGTAGATTAACGGTGCATTGTGATTGGATGCTACAGGCACTAAGTGCAGTTTAGCTTTTAGGCAATTTTGTGAATGTTCCCCTTGTGTTGATACACTGTACATAGTCCTAGTTAGAGCATTACAGATTAATACATGACACAGCTTCCTTGCAATATTTTAACCTGCGAAGGGAGTTGTTACTAATAGTTCTTATGTATAATAGTGATGGAAAAAGTACTAATTGTATATTTTTGAGACATGATAAAATTTATGCTGCAGACATTTGTTACATGGAAGCCTCCCAGTGTAACTGGGTCTTTTGCGGCCAAGCTGCAACCTCAATGACTTGCTGTACAAAAAGACTGTTGGGCTCGTGACAGCAATGGTTAAGTCCAGGCAATTAAAAAAAAAAAAACCTCCCCATTGTCATAGTGGCTCGTGCGAACGGGTGGTCTAAAGATGGCGTCCCACCTCAATGAGCTTCTACATCGTATACTGTGTCAGGGACGCCTCATTTCGTGCTTAATTCATAAGTGAGCAAAGAGCAGCACAAGGAGAACTTGCGTGGGGTACCGGGAATTTACTTAAAAAAAAAAAAAAAAAAAAAGAAAAAAAATTGAGGAAGGTTCATAGATATTTGTGTGCTCAAACCAGAAAAATCGATGTGTAGAAGTGTAATTTAGAAGTTCTCAACACTTTGCTAGGTATAGTAGATGGGCTGTGTACTTTATATCGGGAAGCAGGAGCACACCAGGTTTCATCAATGTGGACACGAGCTTCTCTGAAGTTGTGCAGTAGTAATAGACGTGTAACTCGTCACAAGATTCAACTGCTATGTGGCACCCTATGAGTTACAGGGCTTATTCTTACCAACATTACCAATACTTTCACGTCCCACCATTGGGTAGGATAAACTACCCACAAAGAGGGCTAATTATTCTCAAGACTGCTGCACGTGACCCTCTATGTAGGGTCTCTTCCCAATGGCAGTATGCGAATGTTATTTGAATTTTTTATTTTATCTAACATCACAAAACTATATAAATAGCCAACTCCATTGGGCACATTTTTAGGAGTAAAAGCACTTGTTTAACTTTGACAAACCTCACTGCCGTAATTTCAGGGTTTCTTGTTTATGCGTTATATTGGGGTGAACTATAGCCTGGCACTAGGCATAGTGTGCATTGCCTCTCATACCTAGTCCTGGATGCATAGTATGAGCAGGTTACAGCAGCTGGCGAAGGATGTTATGCCAGGCCATAAACAGGCGGCAACCCTGAGAACACAGATTCAACCACAGTAGGAATTGTGGGGGTGGAGGAGCGCCAAAACTCTGAATAAAACTGGGCAATCATTTTCTTTAAAGAGTAACTGTAAAGGTTTTTTTTTTTCACACATAAATAGCTCTTGGTATATAAAACAGCTTTGCCTGTTATCTTTGTTACCTATATGCAGCAGTTTCTTTGCTACCCCCCTTAGATTACCTAAGAGCTGCAATAGCTGCTTCCTATGAGACCGTAGCTTTACACTGTTTCTCAGATGGTTTCATGGGATGGGAGGAGCTGCTGCTCCCTACTCACAGGGGAGGAGGTCATGTGACCGTGAATGCAGCAGCGCTGGATGTGTACAGAACAGTAAATGCAGATGTCTCCTGCACAGAATAGAGAGGTACGAGATCTCCCCTGTTCCCTTTGTGTCCCTCCATCCCAGTCTGTGATGCTACAGAATGTTATCTGTCTGTCTCCTGTCCTTTGGCTGCTCATGGGATCTGTGGGCAAGCTAATTGGCCTCAGCTTGAGGGCATAGACAGACGGATATTAGTCTCCGCCCACTTCACCTCTGGGGAGAAAGATTTTTGTCAAACACTTGCAGAACAGAAAATGCCATAACTTTGGTAAGAAAAGGGTGAGTAGTTCAAAGTAGGCATCGTTCTGTTTGTTTTCAAAAGGGGAATCACATGTAATAATTTGGTAAAATCATTATAACTTTACAGTTCCGCTTTAAAGTATTGAAACACAAAAAAGTACATTTTCTTCTTTTTCTGACTGTGTTGCACCAAAAAGGATAATGCTAAAAATGTCACTTAATGTGGTAAAAAGAAGGAATGTCTGATCAGTAATTCAGAAATGTCTGATCAGTAATTCTTATTTAGGACATTTTGTGTGATTCTCTCTCCTATTGTGCCATACACGTCCGGTTTCCTACGTTTCTTAATTTGGAAACTTTTTTTTTACACTTTAAAGTCAATAATGGTAATATAACCTGTTATGTATTATGTATAATAGACAGATCTCTTCAATTTTCTTGCTCTGTACCTACAGCCATCTTGAGGCAGATTCAGGTGATATTTAGGGATTGGCTAATGCACATGCATTACATACGCACATTGAAGGCAGTCACTTTGTCCTAGTACCGGTAACTCGTATGCCGCAATCAAGCCAACTGTATAGGCTTTACTACATGGAATGGCTGCCATCCTGCTTTTTGCGCAAAATGCACTTTAATTATTGGGCTCCCGTTGCTCTACAATATTAACCAATGTCTATTGTGTATAATATATTTAGTATCCCAGGTGTAATATTTTATCTCCAAGCTTCAATATTTATCTTATTTTCCTAAATCATTAGGTGCTGGTCCATTTAAAATTGTTATATGGGATTATGTAGTTGAACTAGAAAACCTTATTCCACGTCACTCCTCGATATAGGTAAGAGGCTGAGAGGTTCTTTAGATGCCCAGAAGCTTCACTAGAGCCATATATTGCATAGAATATGTTAGGCACAGGCTATTTTTCCCATCACTTGTATAAATGAAATTGTTTTATTGTTTTGCATCCACCGCAAATGCAGTTCTCAGGAAAAGTTGGTCACTCCTATGCCTGATATAAGTAGAACTCCCAATGGAATAAGAGAACGGCTGCTAGTACCTACCTGAGCGGCGTTCCCAGTGTACTGTCGCTATAAAGCGTGCAGTGATCTCTCCATTTAGTGCTGGTTCTACAGGGCACCCATAAGAACCCAGCATTACTACAGCTGTCCTGGTTCTTAGAATCCTACCTCTCTCATCTTTGCCAGTCTTATTTTTTTGTTTCTATGAGGCCTCCTGTGGATCCTAGCCTATTGAGCAGTCATCAGTGAGGGTGTTCATGTCTATGAGTGGTGCTAGAATACTTTCCATTAGTATAATATATGTTACTTCCACATCAGCTCCTTTAATTTATCATTTTTATTGGAGTTGATTCGGGGTATCCCAACTTCCTTAGGTCTATGGCTACAGGCAGAAATATAGACAGAGAAGGGACAAAAGATATGAGAGACTTCAATGATGAACCATTGACTGTAGGAGGCTTTATCCAGTTTCTCTTTTATTAGTAGTAAACAAATGACAAAATGACACCGGGGGATGACTGCTCTTAATTTGCGGAAAGTTCTGCATTACCTTTTCCTATGGCCCCCGCAGTCCTTTCCGAGTGCTGTTATTGTGCTGCTTTTAGATGTAAATGTCTTGTGTGTCTACACAATATTAACTAAAGGGCTCTGGAAAAATTATAACATGTATGGAGTGGGGGGAGGGAGGTCTGTTGTGTTTTTTTTTAATAAGAATATTTTTATATTGCATTATTGAATGGTAACAGGAAGCTCATGCGCACAAAATACACACAATGAGAAGAATGTGAAATCTCTCAAATGTTTTTGGTCAGTATTTGCCATATTTATGCATTTCACTTGCAATTTGAGTACAGGTTAAACAATAAATTGATATGGAAACGGAGAGCATGTTAATATCGTAACAGTGTTGGTTTAGCTTGACATGCACATTCATGCCTGGATTGGCTGAGGGTGCATGTTTATGGCATAGGAAGGAGAGAAGGAGTCTTATATACTGAAGGAACAAAGTGTCTGGCATATCAAAATTCTACATTTTTGCAGGTTGTTTCCCCTCAAACAGTTGGGTTATGACCAGTGTTCCTGGCTACCACAACATCAGATTGCATGTAATTGTTGTTAATTTGTTTAGGATGGAAGAGAATATGGAAGAAAAGACTAATAATCCACACAATGGATTGTGTTACAAGCAACTAATACTGGGCATTATCCTGTTGTGGACCTCAAGTATGTAGATTTCTATGTTGCTATTGTGGATGTGTGATTGTATATATTGTTTTGGAAAGACTATACTAAAACATGGAACATCCAAAGTCTGTATCATCACATCTTTGCATCTGCAGTGGGCATTCATAGCAAGTCTAATGCCAACTATAGGACAAAACAAAATCCTAAAAAGACACTAATTTGCTTAAATGAACATTCCTGCATAAAAGCCTGAAGGTTGAACCAATAAATATGTTACTTCTATACTGAATTATCTTTAGTAAATTGCACAAATCTATGTGTAAAGGGCATCATGGGATTTCTGTATCAAAACGGTCTTAGACTGCATTCACACGAACGCATGCACGTCGGGACGTAGCACAGCGAGCGGGCATATGGTCGCCGCAGTGGAGAAGAGGATGGGTGAACCCTCCCCTCTCCATAGCGCTACATAGGGCACAGCGCCTTAACACGGGGAAAGATGGGGTATGTCCTATCTTTTCCCTGTGTATGGAGTAGCATGGTGCCATCCCCCCGACGGTGCTGTGAATTCAGCCTAAGAGAAAAGTGGTCTTTGTCTATAGCAACCAATCAGAGTTTAGCTTACACTTCTGCTCTTTAAAGATGAAAGCCTAGCAGTGATTGATCACTATGAGTAACAACAACATTTCTACTTGAAGCAGTTTTCATATCTACGACTGCTCCTCTGCACCCTTGGGTGTCCAGTCTTGTCATAAAGGTGCTGGTCCTCTAAGCAGCCACTTGGGTATCTTTTTTTCATTTTTAGAATTATGCCACAAAGAAAGTTGGATTCTGACTGATTTCTCCAAGGTTTGTTGTCCTTGTGAACATCCAGGAACAAAAGCTATTGTCATGAGGACACAGAGTAAATAGTAATAATCTTTATATAGCGCCATCATATTCCGTAGCGCTTTACAAATCAAGTAAAGAGGCTTTCACACAATCTGTAACTTCCACTCATTACTCTACAATGGTAAGATGTTTTAGAACAGTTTTAAGGGCTTTATGCAGATTTATTGTCTAGATAATCTTTGTGTACTTCTAAGCATTCCTGTCCCTTCTGGGCCAGACATTTACTGCCACTGTGAAGCTTGGAAACAAACAAGTCCATTGGCTATGATATTTCCATTATTAATTACATTTTATTAAATATATATTCAAGTGGAGAGATACTTTAATGTTCATTTTAACCCCAATTTTGTTAAAAAAGGACTGGAGGTTTTAGTGGCACCTTTTAGGAGTCAATACGCCATGCAGTTTTGCTAAATATTCTGTTATGGACAGGTGAAATATTGACATTTCTGATACTCTCTCAAACAATATTTTTAACGAAAATAACCTGTTCTACTTTATGTTGTTGACCTACCCAAATGAATACAATGATATTCCAAGCTGCATTTCTGAGAGATTTTGTACTGTACTATAGTAACCTGACCATTGTTGCCTGCAAAGATGCAACGCAAGATGTAATCCTCTACGTAGATGTATGTTAGTATAGAAGTGATCCTAGGCTGCATAAGGCTGTGTGCTCTGTGGACCCTCTAGCAACTAGGAACTGAATGTATTGTTTTAGAATTTCAAAGTATAACGTAGGTACTATAGATTTAAGACTTGGTGAAAGAATCTAGTTCATTTTTTACACTGTGCTGAGATGTCTGTGTTGACTGATGAATTGCTCCAGTAAAAAGGTTTATAGATGAAATATGCTTGAGTGAACCACTTTAACTATCTTTGTGGGGGGAAAAAATGGTTGGGGCAAAACAAAAAGGTGCAAAATGTTTTGACCTGGACATGTAATCCATTAGTTGTAATTTCCTGCTACACGGAGATGTCTGTACAAAGTATATGTTGTTAACCTTTTCAAATAAACAACTTTACACGACCTGCGTGCGTCATAGATTTCTATAATCGGCTAAGTATACAGAGAACTATGGAATAAGGATTGTCCTTTAACCCCTTCAATATCTTCTATATCTCCTAAACCCTGAATCTAGGAACACAATTCTGGTGTCCAAGTAAACAGGAGAATCTCTCATTTAATATGATTTATGGAATGTGTATGGATGCTTCACAGAGCCAGAGATATACAGGCGGTCCCCTACTTAAGAACACCCGACTTACATACAACCCCTAGTTACAAACGACCTCTGGATATTGGTAATTTACTGTACTTTAGTCCTAGGCTACAATAATCAGCTGTAACAGTTATCACAGGTGTCTGTAATGAAGCTTTAGTGTTCATATTGATTCTTATGACAACCCAACATTTTTAAAATCCAATTGTCACAGAGACCAAAAAAGTTCTGTCTGGGGGTTACAATATAAACTATACAGTTCTGACTTGCATACAAATTCAACTTAAGAACAAACCTACAGACCCTATCTTGTATGTAACCCGGGGACTGCCTGTATCTAGAAGGAGCGGCAGGAAAGACTTTCACTTTTCATAATTGCAGAAGTACATGCACCCTCTGCATCTGTACCTGACCTGGGAAAGGGTGATGGAATGATGCTGTACATATTTATACCATAGTTTGGTAAAAATTACTACTTTTTAAAAACATTTTAATTGGAGAAAAGACAGCATTTCTTTTCACATTTATAGTCAAATATCGGCCAATTTTAAATATATAATTGTGTAAATTTGGTGCTCCCAAAAAAAACTCAACACACAACTATTATTGTATGAACCACAGGCAACAAACGTGAGTACAACCCAAAGTGAAAATGGCCAAATTGTGGTCAGTGTCAATGTTTTGTGTTTGTTTTTTTTTGTTGTTTTTTTAATTTCCCCAGTGACTCTTCTTTCTCCCATATTTCCAGTGAAGCACACCCCATTATTTGGACTGACATTTCTGTGTCTCTTCAAATAACTGCCCTGCCTCCTTGTACTTGGGGACTATTTGCTAATATTCAACTACAAGCATATAACGCTCTATTTACTTATAGGAAATATTGGTGCACATTTACTAAGGGTCTGCACAACGCATTTCCATCGGGTTTCCCGACTATTTCCGCAGTCACGCCGCATTTAACAGGGGTTTTTGGCGCATTCACGCCATCTTTCATGCAACACAAATCGGGGGGCGTTGCCGTCGGTCAACCCGCCTGATTTGGACTAAGCGCAGCATTTAAAATTCAAATTGAGTCGCAAGCCATGCACACACATACACCGGGAAGAAGAAGGTGAACTTTGGCTGACCTCAGTGGGGAAGTGACACATGCAGGATATCGGGCGCAAGATCTTAGTGAATCGTGCCGGACTTCATCCTTGTCGAACAATGCATTTCGGGAATCGCGACAGGACCTGGTAAGTAAATGTGCCCCAATGTGTCAATTGTTTGGTAGTAGTCAGCCGTTCATCTCATGTGACCAGAGTGTCATCATTGCAGGTCCTTTAGCCTCCTAACAATAGCAAACTGTACCCCATATATGTTATTACCTGAAATATCAGCAGCCTCCATGGAGTATGGAGAGGAGTAGAAGTCCCTGGAAGCTGTTGTTACTTCGAGTGGTCATATACATACATGGGGTGCATTTTGCTAATGCTAGGAGACTAAAGGACCTAAAATGATGTCACCCTGGTCATATGACATGAACAACTGACTACTACCAAACAACGGAAGAATTCCTTTAAAGAGGACCTGTCACCCATAATTTCGGCACTAGGAGCTGCTTACTAAAGTTATGGGTGACAGGTCCTCTTTAACTCCTCTCTGCCTGCCCTGCTGACTTTAGACGTCAGCGGGCGCAGGTCTGAAGTTTGCAGTGACGTCTTTAAACATCGTTGCAGCTTTCTACTGCTCCCGCAATAGCCGGGTAGGCTTCTCCGCTCCTCACATCGTCGCGCCGTCTCTATAGACTCGGTCACGTGACTGCAGGGTCTGAAGGGGTTAATCAGAGCGGCTTTGATAAGCATCACCAGTGACAGGTGGTGGTTTTCCGCTGTAGCTGGGGCTCTTATAGATGCAGAGGAAAACAGCCCCCCAGTAATCACTACTGGGGGAGCTGTATATAGTGATTACTGGGGGAGCTATATATAATCACTATATACAGCTCCCCCAGCAACCACTATATACAGCTCCCCCAGCAACCACTATATACAGCTCCCCCAGCAATCACTATATACAGCCCCCAACATTACCTATATACAGTCCCACAGCGTTAACTATATACACCCCCTATATTAACTACATAGAGCCCCCCTATATTAACTACATAGAGCCCCCCTATATTAACTACATAGAGCCCCCCTATAATAACTATATACAGTCCCCCTATAATAACTATATACAGCCCCCTATAATAGCTACATACAGCCTCCCTATAATAACTATGTACAGTCCCCCTATAACAACTCCTATAATAACTACATACTGTCCCCCTATAATAACTATGTACAGTCCCCCTATTATAACTGTATACAAGCTCCCTATAAAAACTATAAACAGCTCCCTATAATAACTATATACACCTCTATAATAACTACATGCACCCTCCCTATAATAAAGAACTATACACCCCCCCATAATAAATATATACAGTCCTAAATAAAAAACTAAGATTGTACTCACTGTCTATCGTTTCCCCAATGCGTGCCGTCCTCATCATCCCTCGCGGTGCCAGGCCCTCTTTGCCTACTGACGATAGTCTATGGCAGAGCATGGAACTTTTTGTTCCGTCACTCTGCCATAGACGAATGTCAGGGACAAGACGCGATTCGGCTCGGGAGGCAATTCGGGGAAATCGCCCACATTTGGTGGGGGCTTCTGTAATGGCAAAGTGGTGGGGGCCCCGTGGCTCACGCCCCAGGAGCCCCCCCTATTATCCAGCCCTGAGTTGGTGGATGTTAGAGACCTTCCAGTCCTATACCTTCTGTTGGAGGATGCACTACAGTTGCTCAAGAGGGTTGAGGTCTAGAGTTGTTCTTGGCCAGTCCAACACTTTTACCCTCCGTTTCTGTAGCAAAGCAGTGATTATCTTGGAGGTTTAGTTGTTATCATGTTGATATGCTGCTCTACAACCCTGTGTGCCACAGTATATACTATTCATAGTTCCCTCAGTAAACTGTAGGTCCCCACAGCCAGCAGCACTTATGCAGTCCTAAGCCATGACACTGCCACCACCATGTCACCACACTTGTCTTTGTACACCTCACATTGTTTCCACCAAACACACTTGACATCATCTGAACCGAATAAGTTTATCTGGGCAGACCACAGGACATTGTTCCAGTAACCGACATATGCATTGGTGTCCCTGGTTTAATTTTGATGGTATATTTTCTTTAAGTTGCTTTCTTGAGCATCATCTTTAGAAGAGGTCTCTTTCTGTTACGACAGGTATTCAGACCTTTTTCCATGCAGTGTGTGGTTTATGATCTGAGCACTGACAGGCCGACCACCCCCCCCACACATTTTTAAAAGGAAACTGTCACCACATTTTCACATATACAGCTAGTGACAGGTTCATATAGAGCCCCATTAACTAGCTGGCTCCCTTCTTTTAACTAAAAATGGTTTCCCTTACATCCCCATAAATCATTTTTTTCTTATATTACCAGGAATCAGAGGGGGCGTGTCTTGCTCACATACATACAGTACACTAGGGGTACAATTTGCTAATGTTAGGAGGCTAAAGGGCCTGCGATGATGTCACTCTGGTCACATGACATGAATGTAACACAAGGCAGATATGTCAGTCAAAATAAGGGGTTGTGGTTCACTGGCATCCCCGGAAGGGAGAAAAGTCAAAGCCAAAATACATGGGTCAGAATAGCTAATTTGCATATCAGAAAAACAGCTGTAGTTAAGGTACAGTACCTCACTGGCAGCTATTTTTAGGTTACATGGGGAGAATTTGTAATCCTTTATCAGAAGGCAATGTTAGTCAGAGTGAAATTCTGGTGACAGCACACACACACACTTTCAACATTTGAATGATGTCTTCTTCAGGTCCAGAAATAAAAAGTATTTGGGTATTTTCAAAATTAGAATTGGTTAGTAATCCTAAATGGGAACTAGATTGGATAACACGTTGGGTAGCATATAGAGATGAGCGAACATACTCGTCCGAGCTTGATGCTCGTTTGAGCATTAGCGTACTCGAAACTGCTCGTTGCTCGGACGAATACTTCGCCCGCTCGAGAAAATGGCATCTCCCGCCGTTTTGCTTTTTGGCGGCCAGAAACAGAGCCAATCACAAGCCAGGAGACTCTGCACTCCACCCAGCATGACGTGGTACCCTTACACGTCGATAGCAGTGGTTGGCTGGCCAGATCAGGTGACCCTGGAATAGACTAGCCCCTGCCCGCGCTGCTCGGATCATTCTGTGTCTGGATGCCGCTAGGGAGAGAGCTGCTGCTGGTCAGGGAAAGCGTTAGGCTGTTCTATTAGAATAGTGTTAGGCAGGAGTGATTCTACAAGAACCCAACAGCCCTTCTTAGGGCTACAATAACGTTATACTTTTTTTTTTTTTTTATTTGCTTGTGGCTGGGCTTGCTGGCACTAGTAGTGCAGCTAGTACCATATTGTGAGGAATTTGCAGGGGGACTTGCTACCGTTGTGTTTAGCTCTTAGTGACACACATATCCACCTCAAACACCGAAGTGGGACAATTTATTAGGGGTTTGATTAGAATTAGGCAGAGTCTGCTGATTTTTTATTTTTTTTTTACCTTTATTTCATTTTATAGCTCAAACTCATCTTGCAAAGCAGTGTGCTCTCATTGTAGGCTACAAAATAGCCATAGGAGAACCCCAACGGCTTACTTAGGCCTACAATAGCGTTATATTTTCCTTTTTTTTGTTTGCTTGTGGCTGGGCTTGCTGGCATTAGTAGTGCAACTAGTACCATATTGTGAGGAATTTGCTGGGAGACCTGCGACCGTTGTGTTTAGCTCTTAGTGACACGCATATCCACCTCAAACACCGAAGTGGGACAATTTATTAGGGGTTTGATTAGAATTAGGCAGAGTCTGCTGATTTTATTTTTTTTTACCTTTATTTCATTTTATAGCTCAAAGTCATCAGGCACAGCACAAAATCCAGTTGTGTGCTGTCAGTGTAGGTTAGAAACTAGCCATAGCAATAGGATAGCATCGTTTTGTTAAAAAAAATAAAAAAATTAAAAAAAATAAACACAAAAAAAAAAAAATTAAAAGTTTACACTTTAATTTGGAAAATGTTTAACCCGAGGGCTAGGGGTAGAGGACGAGGGCGTGGACGTGGGCGTCCAACTACTGCAGGGGTCAGAGGCCGTGGTCCTGGGCGGGGTGAGACACCACCTGCTGATGAGGGAGCAGGGGAATGCCGCAGAGCTACACTCCCTAGGTTCATCATGTCTCAAGTTACTGGGACTCGTGGTAGAGCACTGTTGAGGCCAGAACAGTGCGAAGAGGTGATGTCGTGGATTGCGGACAATGCTTCTAGCCATTTGTCCACCAGTCAGTCTTCCACGCAGTCCACCCATGTCACCGAAATCAGCACTCCTCCAGCTCCTCCACCTCAGCCTCCTTCCCCCCAGTCTGCCCCCTCCCAGCAAAATTTGGCATTTGAACCGGCATACTCTGAGGAACTGTTTTCTGGACCCTTCCCACAGTCACAAACCACTTGTCCGGTTGCTGCTGAGCAATTTTCCGATGCCCAGGTTTTCCACCAGTCGCAGTCTGTGGGTGATGATGACCTTCTTGACGTAGTGGAAGAAGTGTGTAAAGAGGTGTCTGACGATGAGGAGACACGGTTGTCAGACAGTGGTGAAGTTGTTGTCAGGGCAGGAAGTCCGAGGGGGGAGCAGACTGAGGGATCGGAGGATGGTGAGGTGACAGACCCAAGCTGGGTTGATAGGCCGGGTGAACACAGTGCTTCTGAGACGGAGGCGAGTCCTATAGCAGAACAGGTTGGAAGAGGCAGTGGTGGGGCCAGACGGAGAGGCAGGGCCAGAGCTGGTGCATCAGCGCCAAATGTTGGCTGTAGTCAAGCTCCCGTGGCGAGGGCTAGATTTTCAGAAGTCTGGAGGTTCTTTAAAGAAACACCAGATGACCGACGGACTGTGGTGTGCAACCTTTGCCAAACCAGGATCAGCAGGGGTTCCACCACTACTAGCTTAACTACCACCAGTATGCGCAGGCATATGAATGCTAAACACCCCACTCAATGGCACCAAGCCCGTTCACCTCCGGCCGGGCACACCACTGCTCCTTCCCCTGTGTCATCTGCTAGTCAGCCCCCTGCCCAGGACCACGGCCCAAACACCTCCCGTGCGAAAACCCCATCTTCGCCTCCACGATCCTCCACAGCATCCACCAGCGTTCATCTCTCCATACCCCAGACGCTGGAGCGCAAAAGGAAGTATAGCGCAACCCACCCACACGCCCAAGCCCTCAACGTCCACATCTCCAAGTTGCTTAGCCTGGAGATGCTGCCCTATAGGCTGGTAGAGACCGAGGCCTGTCGAAACCTCATGGCTGCGGCCGCCCCTCGGTATTCGGTCCCCAGCCGCCACTACTTTTCCCGATGTGCCGTCCCAGCCCTGCACGTGTCAGAGAACATCATCCGTGCCCTGACCAACGCCGTTTCTGACAAGGTCCACCTGACCACGGACACGTGGACGAGTGCTGCCGGGCAGGGCCACTATATATCGCTGACGGCACATTGGGTTAACTTGGTGGAGGCTGGGACCGAGTCTGACCCTGGGGCTGGTCATATACTGCCGACGCCGAGGACCAGGTCTCAAAGGCCTACTATGCCTCCTCCTCCTCCCACCCCTCCTCCACCTCCTCCTCCTCCGAATTACCATCCGTGGGCATGGCGCCATCAGTCGGTAGCTCTAGGCACAGCAGCAGTGCCATCGCTAATCGACAGCAGGCGGTGCTCAAACTGCTGAGCCTAGGCGATAAAAGGCACACCGCCCAAGAGCTATTACAGGGCATCACGGCGCAGACTGATCTGTGGCTGGCACCGCTGAACCTGAAGCCAGGCATGGTTGTGTGTGACAACGGCCGTAACCTGGTGGCGGCTCTGCAACTCGGCAGACTGACACATGTGCCATGCCTGGCCCATGTGTTAAATCTCATAGTTCAGCGTTTCCTCAAGACATACCCCAATCTGTCTGATTTGCTCACGAAGGTGCGCCGCATCTGTGCGCATTTCAGGAAGTCCAGCACAGATGCTGCCACTCTCAGGGCAGCGCAGCGCCGCCTCCAACTGCCCGCTCACTGACTGTTGTGCGACGTGCCCACGAGGTGGAATTCAACATTAACCATGTTATCCAGAGTTTACCAGCAGCGCAGAGCGATTGTAGACTGCCAGATGTCAACTTCCACCAGAACTGGTAGTCAGGTCAGTCAGCTTCCTCAAGTCTACAATGAGGAGTGGACGTGGATGTCTGATATCTGTCAGGTGCTGAGTAACTTTGAGGAGTCAACACAGATGGTCAGTGGCGATGTCGCCCTCATCAGCCTCACCATCCCGCTGCTTGGCCTGTTGAAAAACTCTCTGGTCAGCATGAAGTCGGAAGCTTTGTGCTCGTCACAAGAGACGGGGGAAGAAGATTCCCTTGTTGATAGCCAAAGCACCCTTAGGTCTGTTTCTCAGCGCATATCGGAGGAGGTGGAGGAGGATGAGGAGGAAGAGGAGGAGAATGTTGGCGAGACAGAAGAGGGGACCATTGTTCAGTCCTTCACTGTTCAGCGTGTATGGGCAGAAGAAGAGGAGTTGGAGGAGGAGGAAATGGGCAGTCAGGCCAGTGAGGGGAGTGAATTCTTGCGCGTTGGGACTCTGGCACATATGGCAGATTTCATGCTAGGCTGCCTATCCCGTGACCCTCGCGTTCAAAGAATTTATTCCAGCACCGATTACTGGGTATTCACTCTCCTGGACCCACGGTACAAGCAAAATCTTTCCACTCTCATTCCTGGAGAGGAAAGGAGTGTGAGAATGCATGAATACCAGCAGGCCCTGGTGCACAAGCTGAAACAGTATTTCCCTTCTGACAGCGCTAGCGGCAGAGGGCGTACTTCTGCGGGACAAGTAGCGAGGGAGAGTAGGCGAGCAGGCAGCTTTTCCAACACTGGCAGGGGTACGCTTTACAAGGCCTTTGCCAGTTTTATGTCACCCCAGCAAGACACTGTCACCTGTCCCCAGTCTCGGCAGAGTAGGGCTGATCTTTACAGAAAGATGGTGAGGGAGTACGTAGCTGACCATACCATCGTCCTAAATGATCACACAGCTCCCTACAACTACTGGGTTTCAAAGCTGGACATGTGGCACGAACTGGCACTGTACGCCTTGGAGGTTCTTGCCTGCCCTGCCGCTAGCGTGTTGTCCGAGCGGGTTTTCAGTGCAGCTGGTGGCATCATCACCGATAAGCGTACACGCCTGTCGACTGACAGCGCTGACAGGCTGACGCTTATCAAGATGAATAAAGCCTGGATTTCTCCGGATTTTCATTCTCCACCAGGTGAAAGAAGCTCAACCTGAATAATGTATGCACTCCTCCTCCTCATTGTCCTCCTTCTCCTCCTCTTTGTACACTAAAGCATAGGAAACTGGCTATTTTTTGCCAGGGCCAACTGGCTCTAGCTATAGTACTCTATGTATTTAATTTTTCTGGAGGGCCACCTACCCGGTCCTCTGTTTTAAGCAATTTTTGGGAGTGCCACATACAGGCACTCAATCTATTTAATTTTTCTGGAGGACCACCTACCTGCTCCTCTGGTTTGAAAACTTTTTTGGACTGCCACATACAGGCACTCAATTTATTTAATTTTTCTGGAGGACCACCTACCTGCTCCTCTGGTTTGAAAACTTTTTTGGACTGCCACATACAGGCACTATCCAAATTAAATTGTCTCCATAGCAGCCTCCACATGTCGTCTTTTTAGCTGGCTCCACACGTTGTCTCCATTGCTACCTCCACACGTCATCGCCATAGCTGCCTCCAAAAGTCGTCCATATAGCTGCCTCCATACATTGTCTCCTTATCAAACGAACTGTGTCAGGCAGAATTTTGGGTTGTTTTCATGGATTCCACATCAAACTTGTTAACTTTGTCGCCACCCTGCTGTGTAATCCACAAAATATACTGGCAAACTTTTATCATTTACCGATATTATTTCAGCGCTTCTTGCGCATCTGTTTACATTCCGCTCACCCGCCATATTCCAAACTTATAAGAACGCTACTACACTTGATCTTATACAAAAGGTTCTTAGAAGTGCTGTTTGGGGAGTAGCCTAGAGACAGGGGCTTGGATTGGCGAAAGCTCGCCTGGCAGCGGAGCGCCAGCTCCATCTCAAGATCCAACTAACATAGTTTTAACTGCAGCACCTTTAATCTACTACTAGTTCACTGCCTCCATACATCGTCCCCTTATCAAACGAGCTGTGTCGGGCAGAATTTTGGGTTGTTTTCATGGCTTCCACATCAAACTTGTTAACTTTGTCACCACCCTGCTGTGTAATCCACAAAATATACTGGCAAACGTTTATCATTTACCAATATTATTTCAGCGCTTCTTGCGCATCTGTTTACATTCCCCTCACCCGCCATATCCTAAACTTATAAGAACGCTACTACACTTGATCTTATACAAAAGGTTCTTAGAAGTGCTGTTTGGGGAGTAGCCTAGAGACAGGGGCTTGGATTGGCGAAAGCTTGCCTGGCAGCGGAGCGCCAGCTCCATCTCAAGATCCAACTAACATAGTTTTAACTGCAGCACCTTTAATCTACTACTAGTTCACTGCCTCCATACATCGTCCCCTTATCAAACGAGCTGTGTCAGGCAGAATTTTCAGGTGTTTCACCAGATACATAGTGTAACTCGGCCCATCTGTCGCCGCCATGCTGGAGACCTGAAGTTGCAATCATAGCAGCGCAATATGGATGCCCCATACTGTCGCTCTTAATCATGGAACCATTTCCGTAAAAACAATTAAAAATAGAACCACTATGCTATTCCATTATTCCTAGGTGAAATATTCAAACGACCCGGCCTGATTTGAAAATTATAATTTTTTCAAAGTAAACGCTTCTGGCCCCCAGGCCCATTTTGGGTGGGGAGGAGCCGAGAGACAGGGGCTTGGACAGGCGAAAGCTCGCCTGGCAGTGGACCGCCAGCTCCATCCCAAGATTAGGCAGCCTCAGAGGCATCCATGCATGCTGCCCCTGCTGTTTCCTGTCCATTTTGCCTCCACGATCCTCCACAGCGTCCACCAATGTCTCATTTCAACTCTCTATACCCCAGACGCTGGAGCACGAGAGGATATGCAGCACATCATCCCCTTATCAAACGAGCTGTGTCAGGCAGAATTTTCAGGTGTTTCACCAGATACATAGTGGAACTCGGCCCATCTGTCGCCGCCATGCTGGAGACCTGAAGTTGCAATCATAGCAGCGCAATATGAATGCCCCATACTGTCGCTCTTAATCATGGAAGTCGTCTCCATGGCTGCCTCCACATGTCGTCCCCTTATCAAAAGAGCTGTGTCAGGCTCATTTTTCGGGTGTTTCACCAGATATGTTATGGAACTTGGTCACTATGTCGCCACCATGCTGTGTTATCGACTAAATATACCGTCCACCTTTTGTTCACATAGGAAATCATTTCACCTCCTTTGGTGAAACCTGAGTCCATTTAGGGTATGTCGCCATGAGACTCTCTAGTCTGCCGCTGCTGCCGCTGCCTCTGCATGCCGTCCCCTATAGTGTCAGGGTCAATTATTGCATGTTTTAGATGCTATCTAGCTTCATTCTGTCACTCTGTCATGGCCATGCTGTTGCCCATAATTTTGGCATAATGGTGCGATTAAGCAGCCTCAGAGGCATCCATGCATGCTGCCCCTGCTGTTTCCTGTCCATTTCCGTGGTGTTTCCATCCTTTTCTGAGGTTCCCAGATGTTTGGCCAAGCTTCCCTGTGCAGAGCCTTGGTCCCCTTGAAAAATGCTCGAGTCTCCCATTGACTTCAATGGGGCCCGTTATTCGAGACGAGCACTCGAGCATTGGGAAAAGTTCGTCTCGAATAACGAGTACCCGAGCATTTTAGTGCTCGCTCATCTCTAGTAGCATAGTGCATGAAAAACATAAATTAACATAGATCGTTTGTTTTCATCAAAAATAAGGAATCAGACGTTGTGGAAAGTTTCTATATTGAAATACAATTTCTAGGCAGGGAAATATATCTTGAGACACCTATTGTCTCAATGCGCCAATAGGTATTACTGGGAACTAAGAAAAGTCGCAAATATAACAAGCAGAATTATCTAAATGAAAAACAACATAATAAAACAATGGAACAGAAAATGTAAAAAAAACAACTGGCGCAGTGCTCCTGAATAAAGATAAATGTTCCCCTTATACAGTTTTTTGGGGCAAATTATGACAGATTAAAGAGTAGACCATTTAAAATGTAAAGGGGGAATGTGTGTGTGTGGTCATCATGTTCCTCACACTCCTGTTCGGAGGAGGGTATATCTTGATGGGGCCTTGGTGAACATTTGTACCTACACGCAGGTGGAAGCCAAGATCATTTGGGCTTTCCTTAAACTTAGGCAAGAGGAGGCCATTCATCCTTGACCCTTACAGGACTAAATGACATGGAGGGTTAGGTAAGGTATATGGGGGACGCATCTCTGCTTGCATTGAACTACATAACTGTGTTCTTTTTGTGTAACACATTATACCGTTTATGTTCTTTGGGGGGAGGAAGGGAGCGGGGGTGTTAGTTATGGGAAGCAAAAGCTAATTTTTTGGGGGGAAAAAAACCCTCAAATTATTCTGGTTCGTGACCTAAATTTTATCTGGTATGGTTGTAAATTTGCTAACACTTTAAAGGGAACCTTTATGGGTTTTTTGGAATTACACAGGTCTGGTGGTTGTGCCCAAGGACAAATACAAGAAGGAAGCATATAGACAACTTAGGGACCAGAATACATATGCAAAACTATTATGCAATGCTTTACCCAACAGCTAGTGTCCATGTTGCCCTGGAGAAGGAAATTATTCCTAAAAAAGATTTGAAGGGTTTTAGGTTCTTTAACACAAGGTCCAGATCCTGTAGTTTCTCCCAAATATTCATAAAATCCTGTTGACCTCCTGGAATGTCTTATTGTCCAAGCAATTGGTGGACTAAGTGATCCAACTGTAAATTCATAGATTTTTACCTTAAATTGTTGAATGAGTGCTGCCCTCCTATGTGAGGGACAATATGGACGTCCTAAGCAGGGTCAACAGGATTTCAATAGAGCCAGATATGCTACTGGTTACAGCAAGCGTTGAGTCCTTAAATTCTAGTATCAGACATTTTACTCTGAAAAGGGGGCATGGCCTCTGGTCAGGAAGTAGGAAATCTTTTTACAGAGACTTATAGCCATTGATGCTCCACAAGGGGATTCTGGGAAATATGCAAATATGTTTTCCAGGATTGGACAGGGAAAACAATGCCTCTTTTTGCTACCTTGAAAGGCAACCTCTTAACCCCTTGTCATTGACACTAGTTTTCAGCTTAATGACCAGATTCGACTTTTCAAATCTGCCCTATGTCACGATAATTGGTTATAACTTCGGATCACTTTAACATATCCAGGTGATTTTGAGAATGTTTTCTCGTGACACATTGTACTTCATGTTAGTTGTAAAATATAAGTGATAAGTTTTGCGTTTCAGTCTGAAAAAAAGTGAAAATTTGTTCAATTTTTGTAAAAATTTACAAAACTTCATAAAAATTCAAATTTTCCAAGTTTATAATTTTCTACTTTCTAGACAGGAAGTAAAACTACCCAAAAAGCTTGATAATTAGCATTTACAGAATGTCTGCTTTATGTTGAGATGATATTTTAGGTGTCCTCTCATTTTTCTCAGATGTTATGAGGCGTACAACTTTAGGTGCGATTTTTCTAATTTTCATGAAAATCCCCAAAACTCACATTTTGAAGGACAACTCAGCTTCCAAGTAACTTTGAAAGGCCTAAATAATAGTAATACCCCATAGATTACCCCACTATAGAAACTTCACCCCTCAACGTATGTAAAACAACTTCTATTAAGTGTTTCACATGGGTTAAAACAATATGGACCTGCGATTTAAATTTTTTTTGGGGAAAATACATTTATTTAGGCCAAAACTGACCGTTTCATAATAATTAAATGATGAAACGCACTGCAACGTTTGATGCCCAATATCTCCCGAGTGTACCGATGTGTTGGTAAACTGCTGTATGGGCGCACGGCCGGGCATAGGATGCGAGCTGCGCTATTCACAGCAGATTTCTATTGTCACATTGTAGAATCTATAAATTTACATTTTTTTGGTAATGTGGACATATGAGGGCTTATTATTTGCGGGATGAGATACAATGTATAGATAATTATTTTGGGGGTCTATAGCTTATTCATGAAATTTTATTAACTATTTCAAGGGGGACACAAACAAAATCAACAATTTTAATTTTGGATTTTTACCACTCACCCTACCAACCAACCCCCCCCCCCCCGCAACGTAAAAATAATTGCTTATCTTTATTCTCTGGTTCTCTACAATTGTGGTAATACCTCATTTATATAGGTTTTCTTATCTTTGCTCAATTTTTCTGAGCAAAACCAATATTGGAGGAAATCACTTTTTTTTTTTTACTATCGACAAATTTTCAGGGCCATAACTTCTGTATTTTTATGTTGTCAGATCTGGTTGATATAGTTGTTCTTTTCAGTTGAATCATATAAGGGAACGTAACTTTTTGTTGGTCACTTTTTAGAAAAATTTTTGTGATGGTGATTGATGAAAAACTGTATATTACGGGAAGTTTTTCGTGCTTTTTTTTTTAACGTCGTTCACCGAGCGGGTTCAATATTGATTTAAATTTGTTGTTCAGATTAATACGGATGTTTATTTTTTTTGCATTTTCAACTTCTTGGCTTGAACAAGCGTTCATCTTATCGCTTGTTCAAGCCTTTACACTGCAATACACTTGTATTGCAGTGTATAGTGTAAGTAATGTATAGTGTATAGTGTAAGCATGCTCAGTTACATACAGCTGGGTCCTGTCAGGAGGCGGAACCTGGCAGGGAGAGAAGCCCATTGCCTCAGGGCACTTTCCGGACCTCGGGGCAGCGACAGGAGGGATTGGATCCCCCGGTAAGCACACCGGGGGAAGGGGGGTCCGATCCACGGTGGGGACACTTACACTCCGCGGTCATGCTTGACCGCAGCATGTAAGGGGCTAAACACCTGGGATGTGAGTTTTTCTGATCCCGGGTGTTAGTGCCGGGTCTGGACTGTGATTTCACAGCCCAACACCGGCACCAGCGAGACCCGATGTCCCGAAATCTTCTTTTGACGCACCGCCGTAGAAAGGTGTCATTCAGTAGAAGTACCCTTAATGACCGCCCTAGAATCCCAATAGGGCGGTCATTAAGGGGTTAACACGTAGCATGACTTACAAGAAGCCTAATAACATTATGTGGGATTAAAGCCAAATCAGTATATCTATTCCAGAAGGAACAGGTTCCCAACTGCAGGCAGCACTGTTTCGATGTGTTTGCATCTCAGTTGGGAATCTCTTCCTTCTGGAATAGATCTACTGGTTTGGTTTAATTTCACATTATGTCATTAGGCTTCTTGAAAGTCATGCTTGATGTCAAGGGGCTGCCTTACAAGATAGCAAAAAGAGGCATTGTTTCCTTGTCCCATCCTGGACATACAGATGTAGAGACATGAGATAACCCTGAAACAAAAGTAAAATGACACCCCAGTCTATTGTCCCTCTTCAGAAGATATTGCCTTGTCTCTTGTCTGTCCATTGTGTGAATTGTAGAATTAACTGACAATTGTCTCTGAACACAACAATCCTAACAGAGATGTGCACAACTAAAGTCCATAACGTAATATTTTATGCCTAAAAGTTTTTGAGTCTTTCTTAATCATTTTAGTTCAGATATTCAGCGTTTGGCCACAAGATGTCGCTATAAGAGAGCGTCAAGCAGCAATACAGTAAAATGTACAGGTTCAATTTGTTTAGGTGTGAGCATGTTTAGCTTCACTGAGGGCTGTTATAGTTGTTTTTGACAGACCTACTGCTACACTGAATTCCTTACATGTATAAGGGGTGCCACAGTCCTGTGTAGGGAAAGAAGTGGTACCCACCTCAGGCTTGTGTATAATATGCAATGAAGAGATATGGCAGTCCCCAGCAATAAAATGGCATTCTAAGGTAAGTGTATGTTTTATTCACTACTGTATTTACTATGATTTATTCAATAAAAGGTTTGTGTGCGTTGTGTTATTACTTTTTAGTCTTTTTCTTGTAAAATTTCTACCATTAAAATTAAAGCTTTAATAATGTTGATTGTAACGGTCCACAGACTACAGAACTAAATGTCTCTATAGGAAGAGTCCGGAGGGAGGAGTCTGTGGACCACCACGGGAGGTGGAGAGAGTACTAGCAGAAAGCCGGGTCCGGAGTCTAAGTGGCACCTGGTCTTCGCCAGAGCCCGGATTGTAAGGGTGAGGCCGGATTAACGAGCTCCAATCAGGAGGACGCTGGCCCTTTAAGGCTAGGAGAGCCGGTGCACGCGCGCCCTAGAGAGCAGGGACGCGCACCGCCTGGAGCGAGGTAGCGGCCTAGTTGGAAAGCAGGAGCGCTGGAGAGGTAAGTCCGGGCCGGGGGTGTCATGCCACATAGAAGGGCACTGGTGTGCCCACAATCCGTACTGAGGATTGAAGGTGCGGCCGTGACATTGATCTTTGTATTGGGCCCTTGACAGATGTGTGCGCTCTTTAAAGAAAGTAGATTCATACCAACCTAAACAAAGTCAGAATAAATTACGGATCAGACCTTTACTATAACTACATGCAACACAGAAATATTGCAATGTTTCACAGAACACATTGGGGGGTGATTTACAATGCTGTCTCCAAACGTTTTCTGGCAGAGAAGGGTTGGCTTTTCTGCTCTTCATGCCACTTCGGGCGGACAGGGGGCATGAAACCAGAGTAGATTATAGCTGAAATCTCCAAGAGGTTAGACCTGGCCAGTCTCAAAAAATTCCTGTGGGCACTTGAAGGAGTGTGATGTTTGCTGGTTACTCACATCCTCTGACCGGGCTGTTTATGCTCGAGCCATAGGTTCACAAGTATCCTGCAGGTCTTGATGGGGAGGAGCAGGGCCGCATCTGCCATGAGGCGAGATGAAAATCTCGCTTCAGGCGGCAGATTCCCGAGCCCTGATGAGAGCAGCACCCTGGGCTTCTGTAATGTGGGTGATTCAGGCGCCCATTATCGCCCAGATCACCCACCATGAAATTAATCGTGTCTGTTTCTTTAAGAACACAGACACGATTAATATACAGAGCGGAGATGGGATGGCGTGGTGGGTATGCAGGCTGTGACCTGACAGCGTGCACTGCAAGTATCTCCCACTTCCTGACAGGTTCTCCTGTCCTACCGGCCTCCATGTGCAGCTCACAGCAATGAGGAGCCATGATTGAAGCTCCCGCTCTCTGGACCTTGTGCATTGAGACCGGAGGACAGGAGGAGCAGAAGGAGACTGCAGGTGGAGGAGCCCAGGAGTCTGCCGAGCCTCAGGACCTGAAGAGTCACTGGATCCAGCTACACACGTGCAAGCCGGGTGTGGGGTGTCACAGGTTTTCCGTGAGGAGCCGCTGAGTGAGGGGGGAGTCTCTGAAATGCAGGCTGTAACCCCTGCTGTGCCAGAGAGCAGTAAAGAACAGAGCTCAGGTACTGAGGGGCTGGAACTGTATGTGCTCCAATATCAGGTTGTTAACCCCTTAAAGGAAACCTACCACTTAGAATGGCAGGGGTAAGCTGTAAGTACCGAGCACCAGCTCAGGGTGAGCTGGTGCCGGTACTTACTTTCGTTAGTGTTAGGGTATCGCGGTTTTAACACTTTTTAAACTTTAGAGCAGAAGGGGCTTCGTCGCTGCGCACGACTGTGCGCACGCAACATCTCCGCTATTTCCTATGTAGGCGCACGCACGGCGCAAAAGCCTCCTCTGCTCTAAAGTTTAAAAAGTGTTAAAACCGCGATACCGCGGTTTATAACACTAACGAAAGTAAGTACCGGCACCAGCTCACCCTGAGCTGGTGCCCGGTACTTACAGCTTACACCGATCATTCTAAATGGTAGGTTTCCTTTAATGTGTGCATGGAAGCAAAACTTCCCCAAAGATTTTATAAACTCTTTACTTCAACTCTTTGCTTACCTATTGATTTTTGTTCTGCTTGTATAGATAGACTGAGGATACTAGTAATTACAAATACTTCAGCTACTGCTTATTTCACCTGCACAGACTGAACTAATTCAGCTACAAATGGTATTCTTCATAGACTGAACTAATCTGGTATCCGCTATTGTATATTCCAGCTGTATAGCAACTATGTAGCCCCATGTGCATAAAGTGAACAAATTCTCTACCAAAGGCTACATTCACACGATGTATGCCCGCCGTACAGTAGTACGGCGGGCATACATCGGCGCTGCGGAAAGGAGCAGGGGATGAGCGCTGCTCACCCCTGCCCCTCTCCATAGGAAGATACAGCGCTCGGCGCCGTATCACGGGAAAAGATAGGACATGTCCGCAAGTGTGCTGCATCATACCGCTCCCATACAGGGCCGTGAGCCCATAGAAGTGTATAGGGGACGTATATCGTCCGTACATACGTCCCCCATACATGTGTGTGAATGCAGCCAAATACTGTATTTTCCACCTGCATAGACTAAACTAAGCCTTTATCAGCTAAGAATAGTATTTTCCATTTGTAGCGACTGAACTAATCTGGTGTCTACTGTATATTCTATCAGTATAGCAGTATGCTTCATCTGCATAAGATCTTTTTATCTACTACAGGCGGTCCCCTACTTAACACCCGACTTACAGACGACCCCTAGTTACAAACGGACCTCTGGATGTTGGTAATTTACTGGACTTTAGCCTTAGACTACAATAATCAGCTAAAACAGTTATTACAGGTGTCTGTACCTAATCTTTATTGTTACTCCTGGTTCTTATGACAACCCAACATTTTTAAAATGGGGGTCGGGGGGCAGCATTTTCAATTTTCGCCTCAGGCAGCAAAAAGGCTAGAATCGGCCCTGGGGAGGAGGACCTCTATGGATGGCAGGGGTCAAAGGGTAAGGATCCTGCCAAAGCCTGTACCTCCATGTCCCCTTTCTTCTCACATCATCTGAACATCCATGTTCTCTCCTTCTTACACAGACAGCATAATAATAATGATAATAATAATTCCTTCATATTAAACGTCTTTTTAGTATTGCAAGTAAAATATAGAATCAACTACGCGTTTCGGCGCTGAACTAGTGCCTTCATCAGGTAGAGATTAATAATAAAAGCAATGTATTGACTCTGCTTTTATTATTATTCTTTTATTATTAATCTGTACCTGACGAAGGCGCTAGTTCAGCGCCGAAACGCATAGTTGATTCTATATTTTACTTGCAATAATAAAAAGACATGTTTAATAGGAAGATGTGCTAGTGATATGGATTACTGCGACTTGCCAATACGAGATCCCAATAGTGCAATACAGTAGTAATCAGTATAATTTTAAAAGATTTATTATACTAACAAATTAAGTGTATAAAAAAGCAGCTCACATAAAAGCCACACAAGCCAGTATACATATATATACATTTTAAATTTACTGTTAGCTTTACAGAACTACCTTATTGAATATTCCTATACATAAGCCGCAGGTTTTATCCTCTTAACCAGCATTATCCAATCATAGTGCCCTAATCAGAGATATTCTAAACTCTTGCTAAATTTTCCACCTAGGGGAAAAATTGTGTGCTCAAAATTGTGGTCTATCTTGAGTGCATATGTGCCGTTGCACACATAATAGACCCATGGTCAGTGTCCTTATCTATTCGAATGCAATGTAAAGCTATAGATTATAAAATCCTCACTGGCATTTTCCACCTTGTGTTTAACTTTTGTCAAGAATTTGTAATGAAGAATCCATTAAAATTCTGTGACACATATGCTGCATGAGTGGCCAAATGCATCATCACACAGGACTCAGAGCACAACTTCCTTGCCTAAATGTAAAACAATCATGAACAAATACTCTCTTCTAAACTAAGAATATCTGCATATTGTTCCATGTTTCATAGAAATATAAAAAATATCAACTATAATGGAATGCCCAGATCAGATTCACGGGTATGTAAGTTCCCTGGAGCATTGTACACTTACTTTTTTGTTGTAGACCAGCATCTGTAACATCCTAACATTCTGTAAGCAGAACTGAACATCTCTGATGGTTTGTGCTTGATTTTGAGGGTAATAAATTAGATCGCAGGGGGGGCGTGTCCTAGCTGCCTATGTGACCGCACGTGTGGGGAGAGAGCTCTGGCCCAGCATCCTGATTATACAGTGTGGAGGTGCGCTGTGACCCCCAAAAAATACCTGATCCGGAGGCCTAGGAGTGTCGGAGGGCGCTGGTATTTGAATTCGGCTACGGTATGGGCCCCAGGCGGCAGAGTGTTGCCGGTAAGACGGCTGAGCGGTCCGGCCAAGATGGCGCCCGGAGCGGAGGCGGCGCGCGTCCTGCTGCAGGCCTGAGAGTGGAGACGGCGGCAAGGCTGGGAAGCTTCGCTAGAAGCCAGCAGGGTGCTGCAGCACCGCGGCAGCCTCCTTCCCCGAGCGCTGCAAGGCAGGAACAGCACCCCACGGGCTCCAGGTATGCTGTGCTGGGGGAGGAGAGCAGTGGGGAGGAAGATGTGGAGAACTCCCAGCCAGAGCCTGTAGCAGCTGGGGAGGATGTGGGGGAGGACATGGATCCTGGCAGCAGCCCTGACAGGGGCCCTCAAGACCCTGAACATGAACCAACTCTGGCTGAAGTGCTGAGAGCTGTGCAGGGAAACTCTTCTGTATTACGCAAGCTGGCTGGTCAAGTAGGTGGCTTAAAGGAGGATATTCTGCTGCAAAGAATGTCAGAAAGGGCGACTGCCATTGAAGGACGTGTACATGAGGTGGAAGAGGTTATCCCTCCTATGCGGCAGGATGTCCGAGAGCATACACGTGCAATAGCTGCCCTATAAGCTAAGGCAGACGACCTGGAAAACAGGTTGCGCAGAAATAATGTCCGCTTGGTAGGGGTGCCAGAGAGAATTGAAGGCGCACGACCGGATGAATACTTTGAAAATTGGCTGAAGGATGTGTTTGGCAGTGATAATTTAACGCCGCTATTTGCTGTGGAAAGAGCAAACAGAGTACCAACCCGGCCGGGACCACCGGGTCGCCCGCCACGTCCTGTCTTGATCAAATTGCTGCATTATAAAGATAGAGATCGAATATTGCGGCTAGCAAGGGAGCGGCAGGATATAACCATCAACGGGGCACGGATTGCCTTCTTCCAAGACTTTTCGGCCGAAGTTCAGAGGAAAAGGATGCGCTTTATAGATATCAAACGACGCCTGAGGGATGTTGCTGTACAGTATTCTATGATGTATCCGGCAAAATTAAGAGTGGTGGCGTTTGGGAGTACCCATTTCTTTGATGACCTCCAATCAGCGCTACATTGGCTGGACACTAACGAGCAGAGACTGCGTAGACCAGCCGAAGACGGAGGAGCGGAGTGATTCCTTTCTAGGACTGCCGGCCCGGGAGGTTGTATGATTCTGCTGTGATGGGCCTATGCTGAATGCCGTTTTAAGGTTATAGTTGGGGGTGTTTTCTAGGTTATGCTCCTGTGTTATGTGTGTATATAGAGGTGTATATGTGTATACATGTATATATATATAATGTATATTGCTATATGCTTATATGTTTCATGATACCTCCGACCATTATTATATACTGTGGCGCCAGAGCTCCTTACATGATACCCAGTGTTTTTACTAAGTGTGAGATAGGATGCGCGTTGATCGTGTGTTCCCTATTATTTGGGGGCTCGGACGAGAGGTAGTAGCCCCGACTCTGGTTACAGAGGAGGTTAACATTTGTTCTGTTTCTGGTTGGGGGGGTGGGGGTGGGATAGGGATCTCCTTGGTCTGCCTGATAGGAGGTGTGAATGATTTATTCCGGCCTAGTCACGCTTTGGGAATTGTATGTACATTAAAGAAGGGAGGGGGTGTGGTGAGCATTAAGGATACCAATGGGTGAGAGTTTTAAATGCATGACTTGGAATGTCAGGGGGCTAGCGGAGGCAAGGAAACGTAGAGCAATATTTGCGTACATGAAAGAGCAGACAGCACTGGTGATGGGATTACAGGAAACACATCTGACAAGGGATACAGTACATCTATTACAAGGTTCATGGGTGGGTTATGGGGTACACTCCTTTCATACTTCATATTCTAAGGGGGTTAGTCTCCTTATACATAAGTCACTTCCATTTCAATGCTTTAGCTCCTTTACCGATGCGGAGGGAAGGTTTGTAGGAGTACATTGCAGAATATTTCATTGGGTTTGTATTTTGGTGGTAGTGTACATACCTCCTCCATTTTCGAATGTGGTGCTTTGCAAGATACTGGAGAATTTGGCTCTACTGCCAGAGGTGCCTATAATATTGATGGGAGATTTTAATATGGTGTGGGATAGGGATACGGATAGGTTCTCCAGCAGAGGGGAAGGAGGGGCTGTAGGAAGAGGACTATCGCCTTTAGCCCGCTGGTGTGAGGAGGTAGGTTTTCACGATATGTGGAGAAATAGGAATCCTGGAGTGAGACAATATTCCTGTGCCTCTCAAACTCATGGCACGCTTTCTAGAATAGACATGGTGCTGGGCACTAGTGGGGTTTTGCCAATGTTGAAGGGAGTGACCTATTTACCTAGGATGTTGTCTGATCATTCTCCGATTCTTTTCCATATTGAAGGTAGGGTGGTGTCTAGGGACGAGAGAAGGATGCCGTGGAGAATGAATGCGTTCTGGCTTAAATTAGTGGACAAGGGAAAGGTTGCGGCCCAATTGCGGGAGTATATAGAGATTAATAAGGATGAGGTCCCCAGAGATGTGTTGTGGGATGGCATGAAGGCGTTCCTGCGGGGTGTGTTTAGAGGGGAGATTGCTTGGGTGAAGAATAGGTCGCACCAGGTGGGAGTGTCCTTAAGATCCATGGTGGTGGATAAAGAAGAACAATATATCTTGTTGGGTACAGAGGAGGCTGCGGCCGAATGGAGGGAGGCGCAAGAGCAATTGTCTAAACACTACATAGAACAGGTGGATAATAAACGCATGTTCCTGAAGCAACAATTTTATGCGGAAGGGGAACAGACAGGGCGACTATTGGCCAGAATGGCGCGGGCTAGAGCTGATAGCAATTTTGTGCATGCTATTAGAGATTCACAGGGTCACTTGATAACAGACACAATGGGAGTGGTGCAACAGTTTTTAGATTTCTATAAGAGATTGTACTCCTCTATAACAACTTATACCCAAACACAATTAGCAGAGTTTTTGGGGAATATTGCAATCCCACGGTTAACGGTGGATGAGAAGGGGACGTTGGAGGCACCCATAACAATGGTGGAGTTAGAGCAGGCAGTGGTGGGTATGGCTAATGACAAAGCGCCCGGTATGGATGGACTCCCTATAGAAGTATACAAGGAGTATGCGGACATATTATTACCACAGTTACATGAGATGTTGCAGAATAGTTATGAACGAAAGAGACTGCCAACCTCCTGTTATGAGGCTTTAATAGTTGCACTGATTAAAGATGGTAAGGACCCTCAACTTGTGGATTCGTATAGACCAATCTCCTTGTTAACGTCAGATGTGAAAGTTCTAGCTAAAGTGCTGTCTAATAGGGTGTCTAAAGTAATAGTACATGCCGACCAATCAGGCTTTATGCCATCTAAATCGACAGCCCAGAATTTGAGGCGTCTTATGCTGAATCTACAGATAGACCCTGATAATGCTGTGGGAAGAGCTATACTGTCATTAGATGCTGCCAAAGCATTTGACAGTGTTGAATGGGAATACCTTTGGGCGGTCTTAAGAAGAATGGGGTTCGGTCCGGTATTTATTAGATGGGTACGGTTACTGTACTTGGTGCCGGTGGCATGTATTAGGGTCAATGGAGTAATTTCAGACAACTTTTATCTCGAGAGAGGAACTAGACAGGGGTGTCCGTTGTCACCACTCTTGTTTGCACTGGCGATTGAGCCCCTAGCCTGTATGGTCCGTCAAAGTGAGGAGTTGTCGGGATTTCAGTATGAAAGGCAAAGGAAGACCGCATAGCGTTGTATGCGGATGACATATTACTGTTCCTGACGGAAACGGACTGTACCTTGCCAGTGGTGCTGGATTTGATTGTACGGTTTGGGAGATATTCTGGAATGATGATCAACTGGACTAAGTCCGCTCTTATGAAGATTGATCAGGTGACTTTGCCGGCCCTTCTTGTGGGAGATATTTGCAACACCCTCGCCGATGCAAGGCAAAGCTATGTTTGCGAATACGTCCCACCATGTAGCTTGCAGCCTGTGTAGGGTCTAGTCAGCCCCACAGCATGTAACTACATCACACTACATAGTCCTTATAGGACACAGGGGAACATTGCAGTGGGAGATCCTGCCTGGTAAGGCAGGAGTTAATTGTTTTATGTGATGTCATATGTGTCAGCCAATCACATGTATTGCATCCTGTCTCTGTGAGCTGAGAGGTAATTGGAGGAGTAGCCACCACCTGACCAGTGGGAGTAATAAAACCCCTGGCCAGGAATGTTCTAGAGAAGACTCTTAGAGGAGTTTCAGACAGACCAGAGAGTCTGAACAAGTTAGACAGAGAGAGAGAGGAAAGGGGTATCATCCTACCTTCAAGGGTGATACCTGAAGCACTCCAGGACAAGCTGAAGCTTCCTATTAGGACACAGCTGCCTCCCAGCCTGCCCTTGCATCCAGGCTGGCGATCTACCTCCTGTGGCTCCCTCCAAATACCTCTCCAGTACTCCACCATCTTGTTAAAGGCACGTTGCTGATGTTCCTGTTGGTTCCAATAAAGAACTGTAAGTGTTTCTGTTCAACCTCTGCCTCCGTCTGGTCCCTGCTACTCCGGCTGTCACCATCACGGGCACCCTGTCCACCACACAGAGACTAATACTCTAGACACCAAAGGGTTGCCCCAGGGAGATCCGCTACAGCAGTCTCTCCCTCATCATTTCTTGCCTACACCACCCTGCTGGAGACCTGCCAGGCTGTAGAACAGCCCTCCGGTTCCCCATACCAAGCACCGTGACACAAGCGTGCTTAGGCCGCAACCGCCAGCCACTCAGGTACTGCGGGCCCCGGCGGACTCCAGGCCCCAAGAAAAGGCTAGGCTCCGGTGGGGGATGTTGCATATTCCTATAGTAACGGAATTTAGGTATTTAGGTATCCGGATTACCGGGAGGGTAGAGGAATATACCGAATTAAATTTGCAACCGTTACTGGGGATTTTTAAAAATAAGATATTAGTCTGGAATAGGTTACCCTTATCAGCCCTTGGGAGAACTAACCTAATTAAAATGATTCTAATGCCACAGTTGCTTTATATTCTGCACAATGCCCCGGTGTGGATTCCCAAATACTGGTTCCGCCGATTTCACAATTTGTTTCGGGACTTGGTGTGGAAGAAGGGGGTTCCACGCATCAGACTAGAAAAACTGCAGCTCCCCAAACACCAGGGCGGTCTGGCATTGCCGAACACGTGGGTGTATTATTTAGCGGCCCAGTGCCAGCATATGAGTGGTTGGGCCAGAGAGGAAAGGGTGACTGACTGCCCGAAAACACTGCTACACTTGGGAGGCGACATGGGCCCGTTAGCCGCTCTGGAAGCAAGGAGGTTTCAGGGGATGGCTAGGGCTAGACCAATGTTGGGGTTGCTGCAGAAGGTGTGGAAAGTATATAAAGACTTACACTAAATACACGCCTCTATGGGACAACCCCGTCCTAGGGGAAGTGTTTATGCTGGAGGATATGCAAAGGTGGGGTAGTAAAGGGGTGTGTTATCTATATCAGCTGTACTCTGATGAGTTTGGATTGCCGCAGTCTTGGTTTTTTCAGTACTTGAGGTTGAGACATGCTTTACAGACACAAGCCCGGTCCGGTTAATTAGAAATTAGCTCTATGGGAGTGTTGGAGAGCATAGTCAAAACCCAAGGGACTAGAGGGGTGATTTCCTTGATGTATGGTTTCCTTCTCTCCAAAGTATTAGGAGATCCTATGGCTGAGACCAAAAGGAGGTGGGAGGAGGAAGTTTGGGAACTGTCGGAGGAAGAGTGGGCGGAGGCGACGGGTTCTCCTAGTGTCTTATCTATGAATGTCGCACAAAGGAGGTCTCAGCTGTTTTTACTGCACAGAGTATATAGGACGCCTTATGTCCTATGGCAGTGATGGCAAACCTTTTAGAGGCCGAGTGCCCAAACTACAACAAAGACCCGCTTATTTATCGTAAAGTGCCAGCACAGAAATTTGTCACAGCTTCTCTGTCACAGCTTTCTCTGTCACAGCTTTCATTGATACCAGCTCCTGCGGACACCAATAAAGCAGAAAATAGTCCCAGGTAGAGCTGTCACTTTAAAATACCTCTGTACACAGCAAGTCCTGGGCTGTCTGGGACTGCAGGAAGATACCTGGAGTCATCTCTGGTGATGGTCTGAGTGCCCACAGAAAGGGCTCTGAGTGCCACCTCTGGCACCAGTGCCATAGGTTAGCCATCACTGTCCTATGGAAAATGGGGCTGAGGGAGAATGCACGGTGTCCCAGGTGTCAAGAAGAGAGGGCAGATGGATGGCATATGTTTTGGTCGTGTGCAGCATTAGAGAGCTTGTGGAAGGAGGCAGAGGACTTGATGGATCGGATATATAACATAAGGCTTCCTCATGATCCTAAGGTTGGTCTACTGAGTTGTATGGATCAAATATCCAAAAATGTTTCAACACAAAATGCTCGGTAGAAACAGTTAGGCCCACTATGAATTATGCAAAAAAATACAAATCGTGGTTTAAAACTTAGCTTTTACTGAATTCGTTTAAAAGTGAACAAACAGTAATCTGGCTTCAAAGAAATTGTGTGAACGCACGGTTGCCCATCTGCAAAAGATAGGAAGAGACAAAGCAAGTGTGAGCCGGGTGGCTTCCTTCATACAGTTCAAGAATATTGATACAGTTTTTAGTGAAAAGGAAGGCTCACCTCTGTGGGCTGCACATCTTGATATGTAACAGGTAAGTATCTACACTCAAGTTTCCGGGTGTTCCTCGGTGGATGAATGAGGTGATTAAGGGCACCCTATGTCCATATAGAATGTAGAAAAGAAAATGGAAAGAGGAGGAAACAAGGTGTTGTAACTAGAGGCATGGGAGGCAAGGGTCCAGCATGACTATCACTCTCCCTGTTAATGCCCTAGGTTAAATTTCTAAAACACCCTGTTAGCCTAACCTCGGGGTTGTGACCCTAATTGACCACGAACCCTGACCGGAACCTTACCCTAGATACCTAGCCCTGTTATTGGACCTAGTCTAGAGGTATCGTCCCAGTCAGTTGTCTGTATGTACAAGAGGTATATTAGATGGTCCGTATGTACAAGAGGTATATTATATGATCCTTATAGCAAAAGGTATGTCCAAAGGGCAATTGCGCAACCAAATCCCGACAGGGCCTGTTTCACCCTTTTGGGCTCATCAGGGGATAATGAGGTCCGCATTGGGAGCACCCTAATGGGAAAAATATGACAAACATTGTGACTGGTATATGTTCAGGTGTCTGTAACCCTCAAACAATAAAAGTGATATCATATAGTATGGAAAGTATCTTCTTACCTTACACTATACTGGTAGATGGTGCTGGGGTAGAAAAACTCTCCCTTGCACTATAGTAATAGTGTGTAGGAATAGTGGTGATTTCCCTAGTGAGGAAACAGATTGGTTGGTAAAAATGCAATCAAAGTATCCAACAGGAGGACCAGAGAGTCTATATAATGACCCAGGAAGGTAGCGGTCTTACCTGAAGGAAAAGGCTAGTTGAAACGATAAAGTGCTGCGGGGGTGTCGGAGGAAGAGTGGGCGGAGGCGACGGGTTCTCCTAGTGTCTTATCTATGAATGTCGCACAAAGGAGGTCTCAGCTGTTTTTACTGCACAGAGTATATAGGACGCCTTATGTCCTATGGAAAATGGGGCTGAGGGAGAATGCACGGTGTCCCAGGTGTCAAGAAGAGAGGGCAGATGGATGGCATATGTTTTGGTCGTGTGCAGCATTAGAGAGCTTGTGGAAGGAGGCAGAGGACTTGATGGATCGGATATATAACATAAGGCTTCCTCATGATCCTAAGGTTGGTCTACTGAGTTGTATGGATGGACAACAGGGGACTCAGAATGAACGCTTGGCTGTGGCAAAGTTTCTATACCAAGTTAGGAAAAGCATTGCGAGGCACTGGTTAGATGCGGATCCTCCAGGGTTGGGAGAGGTGATAGCTATGACAAACAAAACTGTGTGGATGGAAATGAAGGTGTACCAGAAAAGAGGTAACCTTAAAAAATTTGAGAAACAGTGGCTTGACAGGGTGGAGTTTCCAGGATTAGCAACTGAGGAATTACGGAGAGGTTGGTCCAGGTTAAATTTGGGGAGTATACTGGGGCAGTAAGAGTTATCTAAATCTATTGAGGGCTACAATGGTTGCGTGATGACTGTATGGATCAAGGAAAGGGGGCAGACCAGGGAGCTGTTGGGGGGGGGGAGGGGGGGTATGGGGATTGTTATATTTGTTTATACTGAATGTATATTTGTATTATTGCACATTGACTACTGACAATTTTGTATTGTGCATATTCATGCTATAAGGGAAAGCAATAAAAGTTTCTGATTTAAAAAAATTAATTAGATCGCAACGTAATAACATATGGAATGGCAGTATAGTATACTGTGATGCCTTCCCCTAGGGTTCACTGAAATATTTTGAAGAATAACTATGGTTGTTAGCAGGGCCGATTCTAGCATATTTGCTGCCTGAGGCGAATATTAAAATGCTGCCCCCCCCCCGCTCCCTGTTAAGTAAATGCTGAAAACTTTACTAACAATTAACAACCCTACAGACAGCTCCCTGACACTGTGTGACTGACTACAGGTTCTGAGAGGCATTAGTGACATCTAGTACCTTATAGATGACAAGCTCTTCCATCAGGGGGACTTTATTCCGGGTTCTCCAATCCATGACGTATCACTGCTGAGTTCATGGCCAGATATCTTCAGCTCCGTGCAGCATCTCCACCCGGCGTCCCTAAAAATACCACAGTCACCTACAGTATAAAGTCTCCTGGATAACAACACTGTGCTCCTGAATAATATATACTCCTCACAACACAACTGACCGCACTCTCCACACATATAAAACATCCCGTCATTATATATATATATATTCTACTGGAATTATAGCATGCACAGCAGCAATCAATATACAACACCCCCAATTTATTAATACAGACCCCCCCTTAACATTTAGTTTAAATTATGCAAAGTAATCTACTGTATCCTATAACTAATATATCCCACCCTGTTATTATGTTACATGTGATTTTATATTCAGTGCTACCCTGATTAATGTAAATATATAGCACCCCCTAATATACATCCCCCCAGCTTAGTAATATACAGTATCGCATATACAGTTCCCCCGCTCAGTAATATACTGTATCCCATATACAGCCCCCCCCCCCCCAGCTTAGTAATATACTGTTTACCCCCCAGCTGAAATCTGGCCCCCCCCCCCACAATATAAAACAATTATGGCCCCATATAATATATTAACCCCCCCATAATATATCAACCCCCCCCCAGTATAAAACAATTATGGCCACATATAATGTAAACAGCACCCCCCCCCCAGTATATGACAATTATGGCCCCATATAATATATACCCCCCCACACAGTATAAAACAATTATGGCCACATATAATGTAAACAGCACCCCCCCCAGTATATGACAATTATGGCCCCATATAATATATACCCCCCCACACAGTATAAAACAAATATGGCCACATATAATGCATACAGCACCCCCTAGTATATGACAATTATGGCCCCATATAATGTATACAGCCCCCCCCCCACACAGTATAAAACAAGTATGGCCACGTATGCCCCCACACACACACACACACACACACACACACAGCATATGACAATTTTGGCCCCCATTCCCCCTTATCAGCCAGATTAGAATTAATGAAAGTGCATGAAAAATAATAAAATCCTACTCACCTGCAGGCAGCTGCTCCCTCGGCGCGCGGCTCCGGTCTTCACGCGGCTCTCCTGTGAGCTGCGGCTCCGCGCAGTGACACAGGCGTCGTGACGTCATGACGCCTGTGTCACTGATTAGAACGGAGCGACGCAGCAGCCGGAAAGGCGCTGCGTCGCTCCGCATATAAATCGCGCCTGTGTCTTAAAGAGACAGGCGCGATTTATTTAGCTGGTGGACGATTCGGGCGTTAATGGACGCCCGAATCGCCCACTTTAGAGCGGCGAATTTCGCCGCCCTGTACAGGGACCCGCAATCTGCCGCCTGAGGCGAGATTTTCATCTCGCCTCATGGCAGATGCGGCCCTGGTTGTTAGGCTGCGTTCACACAAACATGTGATATCTCCAGTCATGTTGTCCAGATTCTGCACGGATTCTGCATTCTATCTCCCTCTAGTGGTAAGTATGCAGATTGCTTGCTGTCACGATTCTGCACTGATTTTGCATTCTATCTCCCTCTAGTGGTAAGTATGCAGATTGCTGTCATGATTCTGCATCCTGACTCCCTCTGGTGGCGAATATGTGGATTGTTTGCTGAACTCCCTCTGTTGGCTAGTGCTTGGCATTGCAGCAATTCTTGAAACTTCTTCCTGTGACCACGTGATCTGCTCTGTGGGAAGAACTATAAATCAGCTTCCTGAATCATTAGCTTTTGCCGGAGTATTAGGCCTCTTTCCTCTGTCCACTCTGTGCTACAGTGACTCCCAGACCTAGTGTTTGTGGCCACTACCCTGCAACCTGTTCCTGCCTTCGACTTTGCTCCACCATCTGCCTGTCCTTGACCCCGGCCTCGTACCAGTCACTATCTCTCGAGCTTTTACCACCTGTCACTTCCCTACAGGCTATAAGTGTCCTGCAAGCCCTTAGCAGCAATATCCATCCCGCTTTGTGGCAGGCTCTGGTGAAGACTGGGGGGCTTGTATTTCTGTGCTGTATGAATCCGTATGTCACTGTACCCATATCGTATGCATATAAAATACAGTGGGCTGTCAAATGATGGCTGGCCGACACAAATCCCCTCCCACTGGTATCCTATATGTATATATGGCCATTTTTAAGTTTGTGTGAATGCAGCCTAAGGCTACATTCACACACATGTATGGGGGACATATATACGGCCGATATACGTCCCCCATTCACTTCTATGGGCTCACGGGACCGTACTGCTCCGTAGGCCGTAGATACGGCGCCGTATATTCCTATGGATAGGAGCGGGGGTGAGCTGCGCTCATCCCCTGCTCCTCTCCGCAGCACCGATGTATGCCCGCTGTATGGCGGGCATACATCGTCTGAACGTAGCCTAACTGTTAGTCCCCAGTTAGAACGAGCAACTTTATAGAGTGGACATGCAGTGTCAATATCAAAAACTATTGGATGCTACTATTTTTCTTACATAAATGATTTTGGAACCAATGGTTGCCAAGGTGAAACAAACTTTATGGTATTAATTGTTTTATACACAAGTAGAAAGCCCATTTTGTGAGCTAACCTTATAGCGATGTGTATTGGTGTATAGATGGATCTAAAGTCTGTTGTCCACAATCTGGCTCATTTGCATAATTTAACAACCTTATTTTGCAAAAGCCATGGCATAAACAGCTAAAAGAAGAGCAGATCTTGCCAATGGGGGCACACACCAGTATGTCAGTGTGCTTGGTTTACAACCCTTCATCCTGGTGGTAGATGTCCTTTAAATGCAATTAAGTAGAGTACAATACACAAATATATTTGGACATGGAAGACATAGCTTGTTATTATTCATATTTATTTGTTATGCTACAAAAATGACAATCTTAGCAGTATAACTTAACACTGTTTTCAAAGTAAAGCCCACCTATGCATTTGCATGTGATCTATACCTGCTGGACAAGAAAATTAAACATATTTCATTTCTCTTTTTTCTTTATTTCAAGAGCAACAAATTACCATCAAGATTTGTATGTTACCAATATACATGGTTTCAAACAAAAATGCAGATATATAGTACAGCAAAAGTGTTGTCAGGTCTGTGTATTCACAACTAAATAAGTCAACACTAAACCATAATAATTCCTAGTCAAATTCTTCTGCCTAGGTAGAATCAATCCACTTTAAGTGCTAGAGGTTGGGAGGTAGCCGCATAGTATCAGAGACTGTCACAATCTATCGCTTTCTAGGTATAATAGCATAAAGCGGTTGTAAAACATGTATTAGAAGTCCCATCAGATGCACCTAAAAGGGACAGATATTGACACCCCGCTGTAAGCCTAATAGAATCTGAGAGAGTCATCCATCATACAAAGGTATTGCATTGACCTTTCCTTATCACTGCCTGGCTGACAACACCTACATGGTCATTAACTAGCTTAAAACTTCTGGCTAATGGATATAGTGAACTTCAAAATGGTGGCATATGTCGGTCTACATGATAGAAATGCCACCATAGCCCCACCAACATATCTTTCATTTTTCACCCACCACTTAAGATTTGTCATATATTAGTAAACCAGATGTTAGAACAAAATTTCTTTTACTTACAGATATATTAGTTTGCTATTGTTTTATTGTGGCAGCCAAATATATTCAAAATCTGAAAAATTCTTACGACCCCTGTATGAGATTACAAACAAAATGGCCGCATTTTCTATTGTCACATTGCAAATAAATTCCCTTCACAACAAGGATAGGAAAATGCAAATATATCTGGTAGTAAAAAACTTTACTACTATAAATTTGAATTTACTAACATATGGCAAATTGGATATTTTCGGTATCCTCCAATCTTCTACAAAGATGGCTTCCTCGGCGCACCTTAATAGCAGTGTAAACGGCTTTTATTTGCTTAGTTTTTTAGCACCCTCAAAAATGTAGAATTTGTGATATATTTACAGTTAACACCTCTTAAAATATTTTGTGTTATGAACTAACAACCTTCAACCAATGGCTCTTGTCCTTTTTTTAGCTCACATACAGTTGTATTTCTCTTACTTGCAGGAAAAAGAACCTACCTCAAGAAGAGGCAATTCAAAACAATTCTGTAATATGTTCCGGATCTAGAAGTTGGGACTAGTTACCCGCTTGCATATTGTATGTCCTGTAACATGGCTTGGTTAACCACCAAATTGTGTGGGATCTGTAACCATACAACATGGCAGCTATGAGCAGTACCATCAGCATCAACATGACAAATTTTTATCCTTTCCATTGAAACTGCACCTAAAAACTGTGAATATGTGATTGTCTTGTGCAGAAAATAGGCTGTAAAATCTGCTTCCAGGCAGATCCGTTGTGCAATATAAAACCCACACAGATGTTTGCTCACAACTGATGGAGGAGTTTGAGTTGCTGGTAGATTCTGGAGCTACATTATGTACATTTGAAAAAAACAATAAGATCTTGAAACACATTGAAACTTGAAATGACTGAATTAAAACAAAAAAAGAAAGTATTTTTCAAACATTTAAGACTATTTGTAATATGGAAGGCGGGAATACTGTGACGTTGTTGAGTCATGCCAGACATGCACAAGTGCTCCTGAGAATAATTCAATAGTTAGGGCTAAATATAAAGTTCAATTCTTATTAAAAGTGCGAAAAGACGTGTTCTTTTACTTGACTAGATGCCAAAGACACATACGTATTTCGGAAGAGTCTGAAAACAACCTAAAAATGGTCTAAAATCTTCCGTAAATTTGGTGCAAATTACTCCAGTTTTCTGGCGTAGACAGATATATAACTCAAGGGGATATATCCACTGTGATATTAATAAGTCCATGATTCTCATACATAAATGTGTGAATGAAGTAAGAAGTCTGTAGTAGCAATCTAAGTCCATTAAAATCTGATGTCATCCCTTAGTCTCTCCTAACTTGGGTCTGTTTGTTTAAGGCTACTGCTACACAAACATTTGTGGTCCGTGTGTCTTCAGTGTATTTTAACGTATTCCACATGTACTCGTGTCATCTGTATGTCGCCTGTTTTTGTGGTCATTTGGCTGGCAAATGATGTCAATAGCTTGACCCAAACCCTTGAAGGTTTACACAATTGTGTTACTTAGCAACTGATCTATAAATTCAGGCGGCACACACATGACACCCTCATGTATTTCTCGTGTTAAAATAGGCTTCTATGAGAGTACCTGAGCCCCAAAAACTGACAAGAAAAGGACTGGCACAGTTATGAAGCTCATACTCGAGGCTGTGGAAACCATGCCTGTGTGTATAAGCCCATAGAAATACATGGGGACATGTGCTAACTGTTGAAACAATAGCTTGCACACATCCCAACACAATGTTCATGTACATGAGGCCACAATATGATGAGGTCCACTATGCAACCTGAGCTTGTCCATCACTGATGCAGGCCATGTTACACAGCCTGGACACACACTGATTTTCACACTTTTAAAAAAATTTAAAGAAATTTGGTGGAGACCAATCTTTTCTTAGTTTTCCTGCAGTTATAGATCTCTATTATAAAATGATTTCTATTTTGGATGCTGCTGAATATAAATATTGTTTTTTAAAATATAATAAAACTTTCTTTAAACTAGGTAATATATCGGGATTTTTTAATCAGTTATTAGAAGTACAGCTAAATATATTTGTTGCTACCCCCATTCTTTAAGGTCAAAGAGAAGGAAATGTCTCTATTTTTTCTACAGGTTAGAAATAAACAGGTTCATCAAGGGAATGAAATGTGAAATTAAACTGATAAATTTGAGGGTATGGATACTTTTGTGACTTTTGTACCCAAATAATCTACAGCCACAGATGTAAGCGGCTTCACATCTTTGTTATATCTCCAAGGAAACTGACTACAAACAAACCCAGATTCTTCATGGAGACACAGAGAACTGAAAAGGAAGTGTATAAATGTAATGGTAGCCTTTCAAAAGAAAGTTGCTTTCTTTTATACGTGGAATATACTGGAGCAGTAACATAATGGCTGAAGAAGTACACATACCCTTTATTAATCTGTTACCTAACTAGACAATAAAGTGCTATACACTCCAAACCGTTAATTATATTGAGTTCCTTATGAACCATTAGGTCAAATAAGAGTTTTCAGGTAAATGGTGAGCAAGTAGACGGGTGAGGCCCCAGCAAAAGAAGACTTTGAACCATGAGTCTCCGATGGACAGCATTACTTCAAAGTACCATCTCAATATAACTTAGGCTACTTTTACACTGATGTATGCTCACCCGGGCGAGTATGTAGGCGCTCACTGGAGAGGGCATCTAACCTCTCCATAGCGAGACATGGTGCCTGACCGTACGTACGGGGAATGATAGAGCATGCTCTATCTTTTTCCCCGGGGAATGTACGGTGACACGTCTTGGGTGACCATACCGCGACCAGGTTCCTTAGGCGTCTATGGGGTCGTATATCAGATATACGTTCCCACGACATCCGTGTAAAAGTGGCCTTAAACTCAGTTCACACTTGTGTCTAGGGTCTCCATTTCAGGAGTGGGTAACGGAAGCCAAGAACTGAAGGTGAACACCTTCGGTTTCCCATTGACTTCCATGTAGGAAGGTTATCTTCTGTTACATTTCCATTAAAATAGCGGAAAAGAAGAATGTAGCTGCTGCCCTATTTTTTCCATTATTCCATAACAGAACCTGTGGAACGCAGGTGTGAACTGAGCCTAAGTTATAATTATGTCCTATTGCACAAGCCCTTTTATAGTGTAGATCAAGCAATTTAGCACTGATGTTTCCGAATTCAACTTTCTCCTCATGTCATTTAATATGATGTGAAAGTAGATATCAATCTAGATACCCTTTTTCTTGTTAGTAGTTATAGTTTCTCTCTCCACATTAAAATAAAGACACAGCAATGTCTAAAAAAAAATAGGAAACAATAACGTATTACACTGAAAAGCGAAATTCCTAAGCTATTTTCCTTTTGGCAATCCTAAAAAAGGATGGTGACTGCATAGTTACTGTAGTGAACATTAAGTATACAGAAGTGCGCGCTTTAGTTATCCATTCTTACATTTACCTAGACTTACTACACTCCTTGTAAAATGTGATCTGTATATTACATAAAGTTTAGTCTTAAACACATTACATCCCATTCAAAACGGTAAAACATGCAGGTAGAGGTCAGTAATACATGTACATACTACAGCATAGCAATAAACAATACAAAAGTTTCATTTCACAAGAGGGTCATGAAGCACCGCTCATCTCTCAGTCATACTTGTGCATATTTGAAGATACATTGATCTTGTTGCATGTGGTACTTTACAGAAATTACATTGTTAACATTATACTGTACAAGTCCATAAGGTCAGCTCACCTTCTACTGACATTACTGGATTAGCTTTTACACCCCCGCACACCTTAAATAGTTGTATGATAGCGGTAAAATTGGGAAGATTATTCCCCCGAGAAAAAGCTGCTCATCTATTTGACTTACTACCCAAAACAATCCATGGGTAAGAGTGATACGGTATCGGGAAGAAAACAGCACAGTTGTTCTAATACAACCACTTTACGGTTGTCTTTTTTGGCCATGTCTTCACATCATATGTCACAAGAATGTCGATTCAGTGAGCAGCAATGCACTTCTGTACTTTGCCTGTACTTTACATCTAATAGTATTTTGTGGAGGTCAACCTTAAGCTTGAGTTAAGAACAGAAGATAAAGTGTACAGACATTGTCCAAAAATATGTAGAATCAGAGAAAACTGTGCAATGTCATTGAAATAATCAGTCATCGATTTCATAGAACATTGTATATTCTCGAAGGTGGTCTTCAAAAAGAAGATGCCCACTTACAACTATAAGGGCTAGATCGGGTCTTTTGTAGAGGTTCTTAAAGCGCTTTTGCCAATCACTAAAGTCCTCAGAGGGTGAAGCATGCCTTTATTGGTCTTAAGGCTGTCATTTGAACTCCTGAGCATGTCTGAACTGTCCTGTAATTTATTGTGAATTCAGTCTATACGAACTGTGGTTTTCATGTGGATACACGCCTGAAGAAACCATATGTATATCACAGCATATGTCATGCCAGCCCTGCATGTTTTATATAAATGCTATACTAGTAAAGTTTTTTAAGCTTATAACCTGCACTGGTTTGAATTAAACAATTAAAGTTACAGTCATCTAAACATATTCACGTATGGAAAAGATGCTGATCTTTATACAGAATGAAATAATGGCTTACATATACAGAAAGTAGTGAATATTTACTCATTTATTACCTGTACCTGAATTTTTTGACATTTGTATAGATTTTATTTGGTTTATTAAGGCAAGTGAATACTATAAAGGCATTAGAAAAGAATGATGAAACATATATTATGTCTACTCCGATGAGTATAAGTACAAAGTGCTTACCGAAACATGTAAACAACCAATCACCCCGTTAGCTTAGCCTGACTTGTCAGGTATCGGCTGGTGAAACCAACTCACAGTCTTGGTCTATAAAGAAATCCTAATACAAATACAAGTGAAGATTTTATTGGATGTCATTCACATTTGCATGTGTAAATATGGCCATGCAGGATGAACTGTATGTAAACTGTATCACAACTAAAATTGTTCTAAATTTTATTGTTGGATCTAAGTTCCATATTTGTAACACAATCCACATGCATATAGATAAGAGCCATCATATGTAGATGTGAATGAGAAATGTGCTCTAATAATTCAGGAGAGTGAATTGAAAACCAATGCAATTCTAGTTTCCTTTTTTTCCCAAGTGGTTCTTTTAATTGGTATGAGTAAGTAAGACGAGTTCAATGTGGTATTGTCACTGTCAGGATCAGTTGTCACCATCAATGCCACAGACAACAATCAAACATTGTCCTTATGGCTAATCTGAAGAAGCTTAAATTTGGTCATAAATTTTAGTTATAATGATAAGTGATGAGCAAACCATTCAAGATTTGACCGGGTGAAACTTTGCTGAATTTTTCAAAAGGTTCAGTGTTCCTGAAATTGGTATATAACCCCCTCTAATCCCTTTAAAAAAAAAAAAGGTTTGTTCATTTTGTACAAATGTTTAAATTAGGGTTAAGGTTAGCATTAGGCGTAAGGGCAGTCTCACACTGCTGTTGTCCTTCTGTGAACACTGCTGCGGACAGGTCTCTTAGCAGCATAGTGATCTATAATGTAAGAGGTTCCTAGGTCTTCACTTACCAGTAGCAGTCCTGTGTTCCAGACTGACAACACCTCTGGGGGCGGGACTCCTAATATTATAGCGATCTATGATGTTACGAGTTCCTCCCAATACTGTAATCATGTTTACAGTATCAGCGCTGCTGGTAAGTGAAGAAGCAGGAATTCATTACACCATAGATCGCTATGATATTAGGAGTCTGGCCTCCAGCAGTGTTGTCATTCCGGAACACAAAACTCGAAACGTTCCGTGCTTCAAGGACTGACAACCAAAACATGAAACTGCCCTTAGAATTAGGGATAGGGAGAACTCTAACCCTAACTCCAATGAAAAGTATTGTACAAAATTAACCAAATGATGATGTTTTAATTTAAATTTTGTTCTGAATGTGTTTTAGTGGACTGAACAAGAGAATTTCCAGGAAAACTGGAGCAACATTGGCTCATCCAATTGGATTCTATTCATTGCTGGACAGATTCACATGGAATCTATGAATCATTGAATAGATACGTTCATCTTTACAATACAATATTTTATAGAATTAGGTGCAATTTTGAATAAGTAGAAAAATGTGTTCCAAATAGTTTTTCGTTATCTAAGCCTCTTGTTACCATAAATTACAAATAAATTGAGATCCAAATATTTCTCTATTCAGTTAATGGGTTCTTTTGACTATGATTTTTTCTGGAAATTTTTTTTTTGTGATCTCTGTAGAAAATGGTGAAAAAATATAACAAATAGAAACCAGAACTAATTTCATTATTTTCTTTGACTTAAAAGTCACCTTATTTGCCTATTTCCCACCTACAAAGGCCCAGTCACATTATTTGAATATGCCTTACAGTGTTACCAGAACAGAGCCCTCCATGTTACATTGGCTATTGCAGAAGTATGATTTTTTTTCTCATTGTGGACACAGTTGCTTATAATGAAGAATTGCTTTATTTTCAGTTTGCAATACAAATCATTTACATAAATGGCATTCACAAGTAATGACTAGTAAATTCGTTTAACAAAATCAGGTAATCCGTTATTAAAAACTGAGTATAAGAAACGTTACACAATTCTTTCCACTGGTGCCATGCTGTAGAACAACCAATATATTAAGTTCGTTGGGTGGCACCAACTAAAAAAGTAATGACTGCTGCTTACTAGGATATATAAGCCATGGCTGGGATTTATGCCATGAAGTTTTGAGGTACACAGCCTTTGGTGCCCTATGACGCACACCATAATGTAGCTGCTTGATTTTCACAGAATATTTGTAGCTTTATCAGTTAACCACTCGACACATTACATCTCACCATATCTATAGCTTGAATTCAATTTTGCTAGCCAACTAAAGACATACAAGCTGCCCTTAAAACCCTCTCTTGGCACAGACCCATCGTGCCCAAAAACATACAAAAAAAAATCAGTGTGTGCTGGCAGTAAAAGGGGTTATGTATTTTAGCCATTTGTTGCAGTACAAAAAGTGGTTAAAGTTTCCTATTTATCTTGTTTCCGCTCACTCCAAGCTGTAAGGACAACATCATGCCCATATAATGGGGGGAATTTATTAAGACTGGGTGCATTGTGTACCAGTCTCAATATCCCTCTGTAGGCGCAGTGGTCTCTTAGTATATCGGGTGCATGATTGTGCACCCGGATCTACACCTTGTTCTGGTATAACCTATGCCAGGAGCCCGAGTCAGAGAAGTGGCGTACAAGGCATGATAAATGCCCCATAATTACTACATGTGGTTGTTTCCCACATGGACGTCTATGGGAGGCATTTATCTTGCATTGTACGCCGTTTTCTTGGCTGACCGAGTGGGGATACCATATACAGAAGAATTATATGCTAGACAGGAGCCACTTGGTATATCTGGTGCACCATGCGCCTGAGGAGGGGGTATATTGAGACCGAAGCATAGTTCACCCATACTTGATAGACTCCCTCCTATGTATACAGTGGAAGAGACTTTCTAAATTATGCCAGAACTGTCACCTAATTTACAACAATAATGTCTCTCATGCTTTACACAACACCTTCATCCAATAAGTGAATGAGACTTAAGAAGTACTAATGTGTGCCAAATTTTTAGCATGGTGTAAAGTAAGACAAAAATTTTATAAATTTCATCAAATTTATCAGCCAGTCTAAGTCACAATCTTAACTCACATTTTTAGACTGTCCCACTCAAAACATAAGAGTAGAAGGTTAGTCAGAAGGAGTCTATACTTTACATGCTGTAACCAATTATTACCATGGTAGAAAGTCCTCTTTAAACCATGAAATGACAAAACAAAATAAAAGTGAATAAACTGGACCTTACGGCACGTTTACTATAAAACATCTTTGTGGGATCACTTAAATTATAAAAAGTCCTCTAGGACATAATCCATAAGAAAACATAACCTTCTTCAAAAAATAATCTATATAACCCTGTACCAATCCTCTTGTCATTCATGACATTCTGTGCAACATAACTTTTATAAGTGCTAGTTTACAAGGTAAGTGCCATCTAGTTTGGACTGTGAGTGCAAGTGTTGTTTTCGGATTCATTGTGTAGTGATGGTGTTAGAGGGCATACATTGTGGCATTGTGCTGCTTTGCAATGTATAAAGCGAACTGCTCAAGGCCACAGAATTGGATTCGCTGTATTAATAAATGCAGCCTTTTCCATTAAATGAGCTGTGTGAAACTACTGGTAATGTTATCCAGATATAGAGCCACAATGGCATTGGGTTGTGTCTAATACAGCAGATAAGGCCCATTTAAGAGACTTCCGCTTTGCTGTAATACCAGCTACAGCATTACTTGTATTAGGGATAATGAAGTAATTTATTGCTGTCTATGTCCACAAATACATTCTCTAAAGTTGGAACTTAAACATAAGGCTCTCAATACATGTGCCCGCTATGAAGGCAGAATGTACCAAGTGTTGTCCATGGTGAAACATCTGCAAGGGGCTTATCTACCCAATTACAAGAGGATGGGGCAACTGAAATCCCAGTGACCCATCATTACCTACACAAAATCTGCTGTTGGGAACAAGTTAGAGCACCATACACATTATATGGTGAAAAGGCCCTCTGAAATCAGTGTGATCATATATGTATTACGTATGTGTGGCCTGCTTTAAATGAAGAGCATGCAATGACTGCCATATATACTCTATAGTGACAACGGATATATGTTCTTTTACAGCACAATAAAAAAAGTTCACATACATTTTGCCAAGACTGCATAGCAGGTATGTTGTATAAATTTTTCTCCTGCTTCAGCCCATCCCTGGGCAACTTTCAGGCTGTGTAGCCTTCAAAAATAATTATGCTTTGTTTTTACATGTAACATAAATGCGATCTATGTTACAAGTAGCTCTTTTGCCATCAACATACTAGCTAGCCACTGCTCATGCATAAAGGCCATACAGGCAGTTCCCAGTTACGTACAACATAGGTTCCATAGATTTATTCTTATGTTGAATTTGTATATATCGTATATACTCGAGTATAAGCCGACCCAAGTATAAGCCGAGGCCCCTAATTTTACCACAAAAACCTGGGAAAGCCTATTGACTCAAGTATCAGCCGAGGGTGGGAAATGCATTGGTAACAGCCTCCCCATTATATAGCCTGTCAGACCCTGCCCCATAATATATAGCCAGCACCTGCCCCCCCCAGCATATAGCCTGCCAGCCCATATCCCCCAGTATATAGCCAGCCCCCTGCCCCAGTATATAGCCAGCAGCGGGGGAAGCCAGAAAGGTGAGTTTTGATACATTTTTTTTTTACTTGAGTTTGGGTTTTCAGCAAATTTTTTATGCTGAAAAACTAGGCTTATACTCGAGTATATATGGTAAGTTGAAATTGTATATTTTATAAATGTAGATCCAGACAAAAAATTTTTTTGCCCCAGTGATAATTGGAGTTTCAAAACTCTTTGCTGTAATGGGACCAAGGATTATCACTAGAGCTTCATTACAAACACCTTACAGCTGATCATTGCAGTCTGGGACTATAGTAAAGCATCCAGAGAGCTTCACCAAAGGTCACAGTGGGCAGAGGGGTCCGTCTTTAACTAGGGGTCATCTGTAAGTCAGGTGTCCTTAAGTAGGGGACCTCCTGTATTCCAATGCACGCCCTATAGATCTGAATTATGGACCTACTGTGGATCCAAAACAATAGCCTGTCTGTACACATGTACTGTATGAAAGTAGTATCCCATAGAAATAGCATTGCTAAGGGTTGCATACAGACACCAGAGGGCGTCTTATTCTTGAATAGTTCATCATAGAGTAACATCTAATTCTCTCTCATAATCTTAATCCCTACTTTTAAATTGACATAAGGTTCACTTACATAGTGGGCCCCTATGCAGGTTACCGCTATGGTATGTCTACTCTCGCTGAAGGGAGGAGCAGAGGACCTGATGAACGCACCTCATAGAGAACCCGCAGCCTCGGTGCAGGTATAATGCTTTGCTGTCACCCTAAATGTATAGTAGATCAGCTAGGTGTAAAAGTTTTCTTTTGTTGTAACTGGGCATGGGGGACAATAAAACTCTTGATTTTTATAGTGAGCATAAATTCTAATTTATATATCACATTTAGTTTCCAATAACAATCCCTTATTCAGACATGATGAGAGGTACAAGCATTTTTTTTTAAAAAATCCTTTGAAAAAATATATAATTCATCACAAGACGGAGCAGGATCCCGAATGCGTCCATAATCCTTGTGTAATTTCTCGTGTTACACCTGCAGGTTGTGTTAGCTTTCTGACATTTCTTGGTAAAGTAGATAAAGCTTTGTATTAAACTATTTATAAGTAATATACATGCCTATTCACTGTACTTTATATGATCTTCCATATACTTCATTGAAAAGTGGTTGGGAAAGCTTTATACAGTTAATTCTGTTCCTGATATAGAGCAGAGAAAGTAGAGTAAGAGCAATAACTACTTTGAGCCCCACATCTCCCTGCAACATTGATTGCATCTGTTCCCATACACCAAAGCCAGTGATTGGCTGCAGCAGTCACATGTCCATTTGTTGCAGTAGGTAGTCTAGAATTGCAGGGGCCAAGAAGAATCCAAAGTGGCAAGGGGGCAGCTGGACAACTACTTAAAGGGAATCTACAATAAGATTTCTTTATCATCTCCCAGCATTGTGATTGGAATTATGTTTATTAGGAGCTCTGCTCCTGTACTTTACTTGTAAAATTAACTTTATTTTAAAGGTTTTGTCCATTTTCAGCAAATATTTATTATGGTTTGTGTAAGGAAAAGTTATACAATTTTCCAATATACTTTCGGTATCAATTCCTCACGGATTTCTAGATCTCTGCTTGCTGTCCTGTTATTAAAAGCTTCTCTTTATACTTCCAGTGAATAGAAATCTGTCCATGTGATGTGATGGTCAGGCAGGTGCATGAGGCGTTATAATCAAAGAGTAATAGGAGATGTGTGATAATAACGGCTCGTGCACCTGCATGTCCATCACATCACATCAAATGGACAGATCTCTATCCACTAGAAGTAAAAATAGAAACTTTTATAGCAGGACAGCAAGCAGAGATCTAGAAAACCGTGAGGAATTGATACAGAAAGTATATTGGAAAATTGGATAACTTTCCTTAAACAATATAAAATTTTTGCTAAAAGTGGACAACCCCTTTAATGAAGCACAGTGGGGCTCCACAGGCTCTGGCCACCTCAAAGTACTTGGAACCACTTCCCTACAAATCAGTGGCAGCACAGAGTATTATCTTACTGCTGCCGCAATATTTCTGGCAGATATTGGGGGAGAGGGCATCTGGGAGGCCAAGTCACAAGTGTTTCAGGAGGCCTGTAATAGCCAAAGACCCTAGAGCTTGAAGAGGCTCCGGTGACACCCCCAAAGCACTTTGCTTAATTTACTTAACTTTATTTTTATGTTAAGTCCAGGAGCAAATCTCCTAATAAAAATGTATAGTTCTAATTACACTACCTGGAGATTTTCTTTGTATGACCAAACCCTACCACGACCTGAAATGTTTTGAAAGGCAAGAGGTTAGATGCAAGTTATCTAGTTAATTTAACTATATTTGAGTACTACATAGAAGGTCACTAAACATATTGATTGCCAAAAAACCATAAACCAGAATATCTGCTCAATGTATACCCAAGCCATTGCTTTATGGCTAAATACTTAATCTGCATCGCAACCTTCATGCCAACAGTAACTAAACCATTGTGTATGTTCTACAGCAAATTGCAATTAAACTCAAGCACAGATGTAAGATATACTGTATCTTCTAAATGAGTCTCTATATCTGGTAAGATGATATGTTATAGGTGTCCTTCTCGGTTTCAATATATCTGTATCGTAACACTACAACCCATCTACAAAACAGAAAATACAGAAAATTGATGGAGGTTTCCTTGCTTGTCGTTTGGGATAAACAAGTTATGTTTAAAGGCACATGGCTTCTGTCTCTGGCCTTCAATGACCAGACTTGGGGGTTTTAGGTTAATATAAAATAGAATTTTAAACACATACACACACACAATCCATTTTAAAGTATCTTCCCTGAAAACACTAGATTATCATGCAAAATCTGCAATATTGAATACTATGCAGATTACTGTATTATTGATTTTGGTTTTGCTGTGTTATTTAAATGTTATTTTTTTAATAGAAAAATAGGTCTGGTAAAATATATAATCTGGCATGAACTAGAGCCCTGAATGTGTAAAGTGGACAGTCTTGCTTTCTACAGAATACACAGTTAGATTATAGAGATATGTGGCACTGAAGCAGATCTGAACATGCCCTAAGTAACTGCTTCTCCGCTAGGCACTGTTAGAATGTGGGTAATGAAGGAGGTAGTACAGAAGAGTATATGAATATATCACAGTTCAGGAGTTCAAATGTCATCCTTATATGGCCTAGTATTATGACAGCGTGAGGTTTGCATTTCCCAATGTGCCAAAGTTATCATCATGTGACTTGTAGCACAAGACCTATTCCATTTTTTTTATTAACATGCAAGAGTAGGGGGATCAGAAAACGGTGAGACATTAATGGAATTTCTGGAGGTTTACTTTAAAATACCTGAGAAGGGAATGTGCAGAATCAAGGAACGAGTTCTGTACAGTCATCCTATCAACACCAACTATATCACATAAGAGTGAGAACTGGGATGTCATTCTATAACATCCAAGTCATCTTAGCTTGTTTCTTTTCATTACAAGAAAAAAAAAATCTGGATTTTGGAAAATGGGAGTTAGAGTAAAAAAATACATTCTTTCAGGATTCTCATTTTCTTAAGTATAAAGGTATAACTATATAGGGGTTTACCAGGCTAAATTCTCTTTTGACAAACCATTTTAAAACATGCTACCAGTTTATGCCCAACCATGGGCAGTGTGTGCCAAATAAGGGGTGTAATCATTTGCTTTAAAAAAATAAATTAAAAAAATATTATCATCTTATGATAAAAGCAAATATCTGCCTTGTTCTGGGAGGAAATTGTGTGTATGCAGCCGTGAATAATTAGAACTGCCCCACATTGCACGAGTAGGTGATCACCATGGGAGATGGTCAGTAGGGGTTTTAGCCGCAGGCACAACATCTGAGAATACCTTTTCTGTGTAGGATCCGTAGTGCTGGTGAATGCAAGTTAATATAAATTTTTCTTTCTTTTTTTGTACATTTTCTTTTTCCAATAACCACTTAAGAACTGGAAAGACCGTCAAACGCTCTGTTGAGTAATGTCATGACAGCCGCTTCAGCACAAAAGAGGTTAAACTTCCACGGATAAACTTCACATCAAAAGGACAGAATAACAAAAACACGATAGTCACGAGTACCCGCATTAGAGGAACATTTTCATCCATGTCTATTCAGAACGGACAAGAACAAAAAAAAAGTGACGGAGGCAATGGAATGGAAGGGGAGACCCCAGTAGTGCTGAGAAGCCAGAAGCACAGTCTCTTCTAATCCTCAAACACTTCCAAGAACAGTGGGGGAAACAGTTCAGTGGGGCACTCCACTTTCATGTGCAGGAACCGGCTGGCATGGCAGGCTCCAATCATGCGGAGGTCGGTGACTTTCATCAGCAGTTTTGGCCAAAAATGTGCAACATTGTGTTTCCTGTAATTAATGTAGTGTTCAAATGCCAAGAGGAAACCTTCCTGGCACTTTTCTATTCTTTCCACACTGGAGAGACCAGGGCGATCTGCCAAAAAAAAAATATATATAATTTTTTAATTTATGAACATTTTATACATAAGTACATGACTTTTCAGTTTCACTAGTTTTTATTGGCGTTTCCCAACTTATTTTAATAAGACAACCAGTATTATGACTACACGTCAAAGTACAGGAGTTTATTATGATCATTTATTTATATTGCTCAGAGCAAGGCCCCATGCACATGAACATATAAAAAACGGCCGTATATACGGACGGAATATAGCCCCATGCTTTCCAATGAGCAATACGGCCATCCATGTACATGGCCGTATTGTCCACTGTACCGTGATGTAAGCGAGCCATATAAAAATATAGAGCATGTCCTATTTGCCACTGTATTTCCGTTCCGTACGCCCATAGAATTCAATGGGAACGTATGAAATAGGAGCTAAATACGTGCCGTATACACGTGCAGTATCCACAACCAGTGGGAGGTGCTTTGTGTCAGCCAGCCAATGGTCAGCCATCCATAATGTGCCAGCCCACCATATTTTATATGGATACGGTACAGATAAAGTGCAACACAGTGCCATACTGTTGCAATAGGTCCCATATATACAGAACAGTAAAGACCATATGGTCATGTCCCAACTGTAGTCGAGGAGGCATGTGTAAAACACTAATTTTCAAAACATCCTGAGCTTATTCTAACCAACATAACTAAACAAATACAAACTAAAACTAATAACTTAGCAGGAGAGTAAGACCTGTTGTATTTGAGGTCAAATATCTTGAGTAAAGCTGAAAAAGAAGTTAGCCTAAAATTTATAAGGATTTTTTTAAGGATATGGGTTATGTCTAATTGACAGCCATAGATGAGGAAGACCAAGGTTGCCATATTTTTACATAAAGTATTCTTACTTCCGTTGGCTTCATTTCCGACTAGCTGTCAGTAATCAGGTACATATTTAATATTTTTGTCCCTGGAACAATTTACTGTTCCAAGCACCATTTTCTATTCTGCTTGACCCTTTTTCTTTTGGTCTACTCTACGCTGCTTTTCAGTGGCCAAAAAATGGAAAGGACAGCTATTTTTTTGTTGGAGATTCCACCCCATGAGTCGGAGGATCCGGAAAATCACATAATTTCTGTCACCAACCACTAATAAATGGGTCGCAAAGGAGAAAAAGCGATGGGAATGTCACAAAAAAAGGGCAGAAACCCAATAGTAAATGACCCCCAAAGTATTATTTGTACACAAGGAGAAGCACTACTTCTGGCCACTATATAACTTGTAAGCTTCTGTTTTTCCATCTACAGACTTTATCTATTTGCAGTTGCACCAGTGCTGGTACATGGAGCCTTATTGTATATTGAAAAAACAGAATCCGCTACCCACTTTAACTCAGAAACATCATGTGGGGGCTTGATATTTATGAGCTTTTAAATTATCCTAAAAAGATTCCAGAATGTTTAAATCAATTCTTTATTTTGACTTTTATGTCACTTAAACTTGTTCTCTAATAGGTTCATATTTTAACTAAATGGTAAATCCAGCACTAAATGAAGAGTTCTTTGTTTTCTTATAATGTATATATGTTTACATTAACTAAATCAAGTAATCCTTCACTTCTCCACTGTCTCATGCTAAACATTTTTAATCGTAGCTGAAGAAGTAACAAAAACTCAAGAACAAAACATTTCATTATCGTATTTTTGGTCTCCAATGAAAGCCTTAAGATGCTCAATAACCAATTCTATACCACAAATCAAACATTTGTCTTTAGACATAGAACAGAAAGTTAAAAGAATGTTTTGAATTTTTTTCTCTTTAACATACAATAAGGTCAAACAATGACTATAATGGAAAATGTACTAGCTCCCACCTGATGACATAAGCAGCACAGCCTGCAACAAGGCGACTTCGGTATCATCAAGATTAAATGAGGACAACGATACGCCTAGATCAAAGATGGCATCAGATACTACCCCAAGTCCACCATTTTTCAGTTGTCCTCTTGTGACTGCCATCTCCCCATTCAGTGTTAATGTCTCACTTTCTGGGTCATATCTCACTGCAGCTCGGAGTGACATGATCTCCATGCAGCAACCCTTGAGGAGGATGATCTGGTCTTCGCATGGCAGCTGGGAATGAGAAAATATTGTTCATGTAACTATATTAATAGATTGCTTCTATTTCAATCGATTGATGATATCATAACATTTAGTGTTAGTGTTGTATATTTATATTTTAAAGTGTTATTTATGTTACCAGTTGGTCTACTAATTTTATGTCTTTACTCTCCTACCAAAAAGTCAACTCCTGTCTTTATCCATTCACGTAAAAGTACTTACCTCACAAAACATAGGTAATTTTTTGGCAAAATCCACCACTCTTGTAATTGCTGGGGTGATTATTTTTGTAAACTGACTGAAGGCTTCTAAGTCCACTTTTCCACCCTCTGGAGCATTAACTATAGGAGCCTGTCCAATATCTTCTGGCTGGTGTTAAACAGAAAATAAAAAAGGAGTCATATAACATAAAATAATGAAGATAAGTCAACTCTGAATGCAAGAATGATAAATATGTTTAGTTTCTTCAGCTCAGTAACACAGTCCCCTAAAGTTTCATATCACATCAAGACTGTGCGTTAAACCACATGTACTTGCCACTAGGACCTTATACTCACCAGAAATTTTCTTTTCTGTTTCCAGTGACTTCCCTGTGCATTGGTTGCCACATGAGCTTCAGTGACCACCTGAATGAGCTCCCACTCCTCCGATGTTGGTTCAGGCTTCTGTACCACTGACTTTTGCAGTTCATCCTTACGCCTCTTTTCTCGGTTTTCTTCTATCAGCTTCCTTTTTGCCAAACGCTTGCTGTCATCCAAAACCACTTAAAAAGAGTGAACATGCATATCAATAAGTATTCTGAATATATTTTTTTCTCAGTTTGACGCTATAAGAATCCTCTGGCTAAAAGATGACTGGCAGAGCTATGAAATTAAACACAAATGTTTAGTAACTAGAAGCCTTAGTTGAAGCTGGCAACATGGGTGACGTAAAATGCCATATCACACTAAATGAATTTGGACATAATTCATTGGTAACTATTAATCTATTACAATGACCTTGTACTATCCATTTATACATGATATAATCTGTTTCCTTGTATAAATGCAGGATTTGGAAGATTATGTTTTTTTTTTAATTCCCTGCTAACGTAGTTTTCCCTCATATCACCTGATTATGTTGCTTTTGGAAGGAGATACTGAAAATTTTCTCCCATCATTTAGAATTGTTAGATCATCTAAAAACATTTCAGTTGGTTCATTCAGTTGCACAAATCTGTATTAGCAGAGCTATGCAGTAGCTCTAGTACAGCAAAATCTGGAGACTGGCATTACGCTACTGTTCCTTCTGCAACCACCAGCATCAGATGAGGGGAAATGAACACAAATCTACACAAGGGAATGAACTTATATATACTCATAAGTGAAAGTGATTATCACGGGAGACTGATGCAAAACAAGAACAGAAATGATACCAATCAATCCTGATTTTTTAGCATAGTTGTTAAATGAGTAACATGAGCCGAGGTCCTAATAGAATCCCTGTCCTAGCCAAGCTATAGGTACCAGTCACCAGGTATTTAAGGTGCCTGGCTGTACAAACACATCACTATATGGTGTTTTTTTAAAAATGTTTTTAAAGCATACCAATAAATGGATTAACTTTTATATATAGTGTTTTTTACTCTGTTTACTCTGTATGCTTTATAACATCAGATCTTTTTCACTGCTCTTTGATCTACATTGTATTTGCTGATGTTTTGGCCGCCTACATTGAGGCTTACATACAGCTGACACAGTTGTGTTTCTATGTTTTGAGAGCTATAGGTATAATACACATCACACCCGTACGGTTTATTATGCTGACTATGAAGCCCCTAGTGCTAATCTACCCTAACAAAAAAGCTAAAACTGCTATTTTTGTTGATCCTTTGAACCAAAAAAGGCATACATTTATCAAAAAGTTATATCCCAAAGTCACAAAAACAGTGGTACTGAAAATGACAGGAAGGGGTTAAGGTGATCATTCCATTAGACTGATGTCAGGTCAATCATCAATATAACCAAAGCCAACCAAACACCTTAAGTGCATGAGGATCTTCTTACTTTACCCCGACACGAGATTTACGGGAAAAATCGACTACCAGTGACTTATTCTTCATTTAGACTCTGCCTATTGTGCACGTATCTAGATAGATTCTAGTAATATTATCAATCCTAAAGCAGAACATATTCTAGAAGTAGAAAAAATTTTCTCAATTTGAGAAACTAGTTAATTTATGCACATATGCATAATTTTATTAATTCAAATTCAGGATTTACTTAATTAAGAAATGGTCCATGTGCTGCATTTATTCTTCAGTTCTTCAACAATTATGTAAGTAGCATCTCACCAACACTGTGTGAATTCCTCATTTTTAGTTTGGAAAATAGACCCATTTATAAATCCATTTTTACTTCAGATAAAATGCAGCTAATGTTTTTTTTTATGTTTCTCCGCACAGTACAGCAATTGTCTCATTTGCTATGCCATACAACATTATAGTTAACACAAAAGCAGTATTGACAGATGAACTGATGTCAGGCCCAAAACATATTGCATGTGATCCTTTTGGATGACATATTTCAAGTTGTTATTTGAGAGAATTTATTGGATGGCATTTGGGAAAGTAAGCCACAAATATCTCTTATAAACTACTTACAATCTGTTGCCATGCCAACAGCGATACACTTTTTGAACCGACATTCTTGGCACTGATTTCTTGTTACTTTGTCTATCACACATTTTCCTTCATATTTACATGAATAGCTGGGGTGAAGGTTCTTCTGAATAGTTCTTCTAAAAAAGCCCTGCGGATTGTAAATGCCCCCATTACAATACATAAAGTATACATAACCATCAAAGAGTTTATGTTCACGTCATTGTTATAATGCCCTTGTACATGGGACACACAGAAGGGATCTACTTTGATGCATTAGAAACTTTCATAAGTTTCTTAACAGAAATGTGAATAGAGTATAAAAAAATGTATCAAGCATGAATTTTACAATTGAACGTGTAGATATTTTCTTAACTTTCTAAAACTGCAGACAATACCTTAAACAAAGTTCATACTGGCATTGATAGTTATCTAAACAGCGTCTGATGAACCCTACTGACCTATAATGGCCCCACTCAAGTTTCAATGGATCTGATGGCAAGAACAGGACTGCACTATAGAGTTTTGTTGCACAATTTGCTTGGAAGCAGCTAGATCTCTAGCATTATAATACATACAGGGCCGCATCTGCCATGAGGCGAGATGAAAATCTCGCCTCAGGCGGCAGATTGCGGGTCCCTGTACAGGGCGGCGAAATTCGCCGCTCTAAAGTGGGCGATTCGGGCGTCCATTAACGCCCGAATCGTCCACCAGCTAAATAAATCGCGCCTGTCTCTTTAAGACACAGGCGCGATTTATATGCGGAGCGACGCAGCGCCTTTCCGGCTGCTGCGTCGCTCCGTTCTAATCAGTGACACAGGCGTCATGACGTCACGACGCCTGTGTCACTGCGCGGAGCCGCAGCTCACAGGAGAGCCGCATGAAGACCGGAGCCGCGCGCCGAGGGAGCAGCTGCCTGCAGGTGAGTAGGATTTTATTATTTTTCATGCACTTTCATTAATTCTAATCTGGCTGATAAGGGGGAATGGGGGCCAAAATTGTCATATGCTGTGTGTGTGTGTGTGGGGGCATACGTGGCCATACTTGTTTTATACTGTGTGGGGGGGGGGGGGCTGTATACATTATATGGGGCCATAATTGTCATATACTAGGGGGTGCTGTATGCATTATATGTGGCCATATTTGTTTTATACTGTGTGGGGGGGTATATATTATATGGGGCCATAATTGTCATATACTGGGGGGGTGCTGTTTACATTATATGTGGCCATAATTGTTTTATACTGTGTGGGGGGGGGTATATATTATATGGGGCCATAATTGTCATATACTGGGGGGGGGGGTGCTGTTTACATTATATGTGGCCATAATTGTTTTATACTGGGGGGGGGGGGTTGATATATTATGGGGGGGTTAATATATTATATGGGGCCATAATTGTTTTATATTGTGGGGGGGGGGGGGTTTGATATATTATATGGGGTCATAACTGTTTTATACTGTCGGGGGGGTTTGATATATTTATTTATATGGGGCCAGATTTCAGCTGGGGGGTAAACAGTATATTACTAAGCTGGGGGGGGGGGGGGCTGTATATGGGATACAGTATATTACTGAGCGGGGGAACTGTATATGCGATACTGTATATTACTAAGCTGGGGGGATGTATATTAGGGGGTGCTATATATTTACATTAATCAGGGTAGCACTGAATATAAAATCACATGTAACATAATAACAGGGTGGGATATATTAGTTATAGGATACAGTAGATTACTTTGCATAATTTAAACTAAATGTTAGGGGGGGGGTCTGTATTAATAAATTGGGGGTGTTGTATATTGATTGCTGCTGTGCATGCTATAATTCCAGTAGAATATATATATATAATGACGGGATGTTTTATATGTGTGGAGAGTGCGGTCAGTTGTGTTGTGAGGAGTATATATTATTCAGGAGCACAGTGTTGTTATCCAGGAGACTTTATACTGTAGGTGACTGTGGTATTTTTAGGGACGCCGGGTGGAGATGCTGCACGGAGCTGAAGATATCTGGCCATGAACTCATCAGTGATACGTCATGGATTGGAGAACCCGGAATAAAGTCCCCCTGATGGAAGAGCTTGTCATCTATAAGGTACTAGATGTCACTAATGCCTCTCAGAACGTGTAGTCAGTCACACAGTGTCAGGGAGCTGTCTGTAGGGTTGTTAATTGTTAAGTAAAGTTTTCAGCATTTACTTAACAGGGAGCGGGGGGGGGGCAGCATTTTAATATTCGCCTCAGGCAGCAAATATGCTAGAATCGGCCCTGAATACATAAGATATTGAAGGTGTTTCATCCTAAGCATAGATTTACAATATCAGATTGAGACGAGGATATAGAGGGGGAGGAGAAACATAAGAGAGAAAGAGACTCTAGACAATCCCCGCTCTGCTTGTTAGTAGGAACAAGAGTGCAGGAAGAAGATGATGCCAGGCTGAGTATTAAGAGGAGCCTGTATACACAGCAGCACATAATTTTCGGCCAAGAGCAGCTATTGGGCCCTCAACCATAGACAGAAGATTAGAGATAAGTGAAATGTACCGTATTTTTTGGACTATAAGGCGCCTTATATCCATTGCACCTTATATATGAACAGTTCTTACAGACAACAGCTGTCTTGAACTGTGCACAGGCCTGCCACCTGCTGGTCATTCATCCTTATAATCAGGTGCGCCTTTTAGTCCAGTGCGCCTTATGTATGAACTGTGCTTACAGACAACAGCTGCCTTGAACTGTGCACAGGTCTGCCTCCTGCTGGTCATTCATCCTTATAATCAGGTGCGCCTTATAATCCGGTGCGCCTTATATATGAACTTAAGACATTTTAGCAGGCATTTATTTATGGTGCGCCTTATACTCTGGTGCGCTTTATAGTCTGAAAAATACTGTACTCAAGTTCCATCAGACCCCCCACCATAGTCTGGTACTACTGTCACAGCCTTAACCCTTCCGTGTCTTGCATCTACGTAGTGGCTGCCTTTTGAAAAGGTGGATTATTTTCTTTTGTTTGGACAGAATTTCCTATAAGATTTGAGTAAGTCGCTCGCTTGTACATTACTCTCTCTCCAAAGACCCCTCTTCTTGCTTTTCCCACACATAGTTTTTATATGATGCAAATACACCCTGCTTCATGTAGATCTAGGATGCTCAGACTCCTGACTCCAGCATAGTGTTCTGTGAAATGTGACTAGCACACAGTGTTTATGTGCTTTACAGATCCCTCCTTTCAATAGAAATAGGGGGACTATATTAATTTCTTAATATTCCCTCAAGCCGGTGCTTTGCGGTCCAGATCTATTAAGAAGCTCTGGCCTCCTAGTAGACCCACAAAGTCCACAACAATGAATTGCCATCAGCTCAGGAGTTACTTTTGACTGTTTATGCTTTTATGCTTAAATTCATGTGATCAGGAATACCACAGGTGCTCGTTGCCGAATGTAAGCGTTAAGGCGTAAATGGATATACGATTTTGCAAGCCTGGACAACCCCTCAATATAGGTTAGTGAGTCAGTAGGCTAGTGTTAGTGGGCACATTTAGGTTCTCTGTGGGTTCACACTGGGTTTGAATTGAATTTAGGAAGCACTGTCGAGAGGAGGTTCCCCCAATCGCACCTTCATTTACACTGAAACGTATGTGATTGGGAACAAGGACCACATCTTTTGCCTCTAAACAACAAACATGTGGTGCTAGTTTCTGATCGCAACCATTTCAGTTTAAATGTGGATGCAATCAGGATAAACTACTCCTCACTGTGCTTGAGTTGTGGAGACCTTCAAGTGACATCAGAGGAGATGTACTAAGCAAACAAATCAATTTTCCCGGTTCTGCAAGAACATTCCCAGGAACTGGATATCCAGATAGGATTATGTAAACTTCCATGAATATGGCACATTGTTTATTGGGACACTTCTCATTTTGCCCAATTAGATGTCAGTAAATGGGAAAAATGAGAAAATGATTCATAATTCTTTAGAAGAATAATGGGGCACTGTGCACCTGTGCACATGAATACACCTGAATAGAAAGACCATGCTCAGTACCAACATTTAGAGGGATACCATACTAGGGACCTGGAATAAGAGAAGGTTTCTGTAGAAATGATAGTAATGATGGGAGAACAGTGCTGAGGACTAAAATGTGAGAGCAGCCTCTTCTGCAGCCACGTCCAATGGGCAATCCAGAACTAGGAAATGGACTGGTGACTTTGATTGTGAAAACAGATAGGGGACCACTGATGTGATAACAAAATTATCTGTCTTTTGAGTTGTAGATGATGGCAAACACTTTATCTTGCATTCAATCTACTTTTCCCTTTTGGGAGTGTAGACCGCCAATAAACGAGACTTCTTTTGTGTACAAACTGGGTGGTTTGCTCAAAGGAGTATTAATTTAAAAACTGTGTGGATATATATTAATTTACATACCTTGCAGCCTTCACAAGTAATGCATCTATAATGATACCCCGTAGCCTTGTCTCCACACACCACACACAGTTCATCTTTATCCAAATAGCTGGGTATGTACCCTAGAAGAAAAGAAATAGGTTTGCATTACTATATCAGGTAATAATATCTACCAATGGAATAGCCTGCCTCAGGAACTGGTGACAGCAGGGACACATCCTTGCACCTCTCTGTGGAGATGTATTAGGTATTAGCATCCTTCAGTGCATGTCACCATTGGTGCTTAGGCCAAAAATATTTACTCAAACAAGAGAAGATAACTAGGTTTAATCTTTGTTGAGTTTTATTATCTGTACAGTTGCTGTATTATTCATTCACTATAAACAACAACCTTAAAAGTATTTTAAAATAGAATTTAACAGGTTTACAAAAATATCAGCATTCATTGTTTAAGTTTGTTTTGATAACTTAAAAAAATAGATAAAAATATTTTAAAAATAACCCCAATTACCACTGCATTGTTCCATAATATTATGTGAAGTAATACTTAAATAAACTCCAAAACATTCTGGTAGGTTGATTAGATTGTGAGCCCCATTGGGGACAGGGACTGATTTGGCAAGCTCTGTGCAGCGCTGTGTAATCTGTGTGCGCTGTGTACATAAAGGAATTATTATTATTATTAAATAAATAAAATAAATAAATTATAACTTGTCCAAGCACATTAGCTTTTATTGTCCATTTGTTAGCTGAAACAACTATTTTACTCTGTAAGGTGTAGAAACACAGGAATATATTTGTTTTGAACCAAAGAACCAAAGAAACACAAGCTTAGAGAGGTTACGGCTAAAGTATATATTATAAATTTTGTTTTTAAAAAATGCACTTCAGAAAATGTGAATACGTACTACATATTTATATGATAAACATATACTTATACATATACAAATGGTAGAGTTTATCCTTTACATATTTGTATTAAAAGACAGAAATATCTGATCACAAATATAATTATAATATACATTATTAGATATTATATTTTTTTCTATATGGATATTATTATAATTTTTTTAAAAATGTCATTTTAACTGTTCTTCTGCCCCAAGCAATGTACCCGCAATTAAAGAGTTATTCCATTACCATAGCTCTGATATACCACAAAGACATTGGGAAGGTTGAAAGGGGACACCTGTTCTCTTGTGTTTTAATGAGTTGCTATAGAGTCTTCATTAAATCTAAATCAATGCTGATCAATAAGGACAAGCAAGTCCTTTCAGCCACCTTCTGTCCTCACCGCTGGATTAATTGCCTCTTGTAGGAAATTCAATAATGTTGATTTAACACTAAATATATATTTAGACTAAGATGACATGACAGGCTCAATACTGTAGTGGGCTACATAAAGACTATCAATATGTACATTTACTGTCAAGTGAAGGAAGCATTCACTGAACTAAACTCAAGGCATAATAACAGGACAATACATATACATGCAACTTTTCACAAATCATCAGAAAAAGATGGAATTTGAATAAAGTTTTAAACCTGGGAGGTTTGAAGCTTAGAAAATTATCTGCAGGTCGCACTATGAGAGCAGCATGCATTCATATGTTGTATTACACAGGTAAAGTTCACTCTGATCAACTATCCCTGTATTATCTAAGTTTGGTGAACTAGAATGATCTCATTCCCCTGGGGGGTATTATTATGTTTCATGACTGGTAAGAAGGAAAGAGGTGAAAAATATGGCATTTTTGCATGTAACCCAGTGGCTTAAACAACAGACCTTAGAGGATATGTAGATTCATTACAGGTATGCAAAATCCTTCATAAATAACTATCCTGTACATGGGAACAATGTAGAGACCCCCTCCGGGTACTATGCTGCATCACTAGTTAAATCTATGAGTCACTAGGTAACGCACGGAAAGGAATTGAAGAGACATTTCATAAGGATAAATGCTGGAAACAAGGGTCTATTTCTGTTTAAAATTCACAGAAAAATTATAGAACATATGGTATGTAAAAAATTCTTGCATTATAAAATCACTAGCATTGTTCCTTCTAGTTACACCTGGATGTACAACTATGTCTGATTATATTAGATTACATTGCAAAGTCATTCAACATCTGTACATTTCATAGTTTTATTAAGATATAGAAATGATTTTATTAAATACAAAGAATGTAAAATGTACCATGTACATGGGCACTAGTAATTACAGGGAAAGACTAGCAACTTCCGAAATTCAGCCTATGTGTACTATCCATATATTGTATTTTACATTGTTATTGTATAAGGTCTCAAATATCTAGATAGATAGATAGATAGATAGATAGATAGATAGATAGATAGATAGAAAGATAACTGAAATGTAGGGGTTAATTACACAAAAATGAATTCCTCTCCTACATGGGTGAGCATACACGCCACACACATCAGTCATCAGGCACCCCATTAAAACACCCCGATTTTTAACTGCGTGTTCAATAAGGTCACCTACATAATGGCATAAATCTAAAAACGGCATAAAAGAAATTCTGTGAAGCAGAGAAATAAAAACATTTTAATCTCCTAGCAACCTAGCGATACGGCTGATCACAGACGGAAGGGCGATGTGTTAAAAAACATCCACAACTTTAAAATGAAACCCAGTTGCGAGCACACAGGTAAGCAGACATGCAAAAACACTTACCAGAAACACGGAAAGACAAAAGCTTCCCTACCTTTTTTCTGTGAGAACATCGGAGACTGCCCCTGTGAAAAAGTTGCTTTTTCCTCAGAGAAATACTCAGGTTGGTTGTATGAATTCAGGGCCATGTCCATTTCTGAGTACTCGCTTTTAAACATGTTTCCAGGGTAACTAGAGGTATAAGCCTGATTCACCGCCCAGGCCTGATCCATATATATATTATTATTGTGTAGGACATAAGCCTCACAAGAACTGTAGTTCTCGCTATCCTCTAAATAAGTGCAGTATTCGGAGGGCTGCATACAGAAGGTGTTAGAAGCACACTGGGGCATTTCGTACATTTCCTGAATGCAGTAGTTCATTTTGATATCCGGGGTGAGCTCCTACTTTACGTATGCACCACACACACATAAACATGCATACACATGAAATGAGGGGAGAAAATAATGAATATACACGAGTGACTGAAGTCTGCCTCAAAGCTAAGCACCCTGTTTGGAGCAGCACCTTGTGTCCTAAGATCCTATTTATATCTAGGATACAACCGAGAAGCCAAACATGTTGGAAAAGAGATTTATGACAGTTTAAGGTCCTAATCTATGAGCCACGGCTAAATCCTACAGAGATGGCTTCACAGACAGGTAGCAGAAGGTATTACAGACACAACACAAGGCGGCAGGCTACAATCCTGACTTTATTTAAGTTTGGGCAATAACTTCAAGCTTTCATATTCAAGACCTGTCAGTGTGACATGCACTTGACAAGTTAAAAAGCAAAGCCTAAGTGAGTCAGAGGGCTGTGTAAAATCCTAAAATCAATAGGCTGAAGTTTTTAACTCTATCCTTTAAGAAACTCAGTAGGAAAAACCTAGATGACCCATACCAGAACCTAAAAGGTAAACATTGTAACAACATAATCCACAATCAGTTCTATTGATTTGGTGTTACAGCATTAACAGAGTTGTGGAGAGCAACCTTCTGCAGGGTGGCAGGTATTGATTGCCATTCATAGACCTTCTTAGTTCTTGATAAACCCATCAAGCACATGTATTTCACATAAAGCATACAAAATCACAGGTTGTACAAGGAAAATTATTATCATATATTGTCAATGACTACATAAGCAGTTAATGACTTTAACATACAATGAAACTTCCATAAAACTAGCAGCAATGCAAGTAACTATTTGTTATCATGGAGTCACATAGTCCCAGCAACACATCTGTGGCATGGCACTTATACAGACATACTGCATGTATGTAATAAACATGTCTGCATAACCAAATCTTTTATTCCAACCTCCAATCTTTTAGAGGTAATTGAGGCTAAAGTTATCTGAAATGTGATGGCTACAATTGTAATTGTGGACTCCCACCAAATTATGCTACTCCCTGAGGGTCATATATCCGTCTAGAAATATGACCTATCTAATATTTTTTTCTATGACAGCAGGGGAGTAAAGTTCAACTGTTGCACAAAAATGTGAGATTTTTTTTAAATGTCAACATCTGGATTACAAGGATAAATAAGATGCAACACTGGAAATCTTGATCACGGCATACTTTTCTGGTCCGGTAAAAAAGTCATACATTTTTGCACAAATCTACCAATACACCCAAAAAAGTATAACAGGAAAAAAGAAAAAAACTAAGATAAATGACTCCCACCATTGAAGTTATTTAATTGAATTTAGTGTTTTTTTTATTGTAGTACCTGAAAAAATATTGTAAATAAGGCTCTTATTCATTTTTTATCCATCTATATACTTAAAACTTGTTTCCAGGCTTTTGATTTGAATGACTTTAGCACGTCTGTGGCCACAGGACATCACTAGTCTCTCACACTGGTCTGGTGTGAGTCTCTTCCACACTTCAGTGACAGTTGTGGGTTTCTTGGCCATAACTGTGTCACCAAGGATTTTCTAGAGGTTTTCTATTGGGTTTAGATCAAGACTGTGCTGGCTATTTTATGGTTCTGTTTTCTGTTTCAAGGAACTGCTTTACCCGCTTTACTGTGTGATGGCGCATAGTCCTGCATGAAAATTGTTGGCTAATGAGTGAAGGCTCGAATACAAATTTCCATTCACTCTTCCATGCAGCTGTATGAGGGCTCCTGCAGCAGAAAACTTTCCCTAAACCATAACACTTCCTCGAACACCTTTGACTGATTTCTTTATACACTTTGGGTTCAGTCTTTCCCCAGTGTGTCAGATTCAAAGTAATTAAACTTGCTTTCATCACTAAAATGTGATCACTTCTCCTTTGTCTTCACAACATGCTCCTCAAGCCTTTATATTCTTGCTGCTAATAAGAGGTTTTGTCACTGTAGAGTGGGCTTTCAGTTCAAATACTCTTAAATATCGAGACGCTGTATGAAGAGACATATCCTTACCCTGTTCAGTGCTGACCCGGAAAGCAATTCCAGCTGCAGTGTTGAAACAATTATCCATGGAGATTCTCCAATTTATTTCTCTTGCATTTGTCTTTCGAGGGTGACCCGCCTTCTTGGGGCACCCGACTCAGTTTGTATTGTTGTAAAGATACAATATTCTAGAAATCACAGACTTGTAATGAGCAACTTCTCTTGGTATGACTGATAGGGTCACCCCTTTGGCCTTCATCTTGGCAACCTGCTACCGGAGCCTCGAACAACACACCATTTTGCAAAGTAAGTAAAAACTGGAAAGTTTGGATGCCAGTTAAATAGGGTTTGTCAGATCATTAAGGAAACCAACACGAGTTGCCAGGTTAACACCGAAATCTTGCAGTTACCTGAAAGTGTTTTCTAATTTTGATCAGCATTGTTTTACAATGATCTCATTTTCATTTTTCTGTGCTTTACAACATATACAAATCATTAAATAAGATTTTTTAAAAAAAGCTATTTTACTCATGTGAACATATACTCAGATAGGACTAGACAATGACATTGACATTTAGTAAATTGAGTGTTCTCTAATTTTGATTCCTTAGGTAAATGTTTACAATGGGATAACCTCTTTAAAGGAGATGTAAAGCATAATGCTGCTAAATACAAAGACATGACGGAAAGGCAGAAAGGAAAAACTAATTATAGTTTAAGACTAGTCTAATCCTAACTACAGCCCGATAGACATGATGTAAGGAAATCAAAAGCAGGTAGATTATAAACAAACTTGAAAAATTTAAACTTTAACATGAAAATATTTTACAGCCATTCTGCAAATAACAGTGAGCTGAAGACCCTTAAAAAGCCTGTCAGGTGGCTTGGTGTCCCAAATGGCCCTATATGAACTGTGGTGATAAGATCAAAATTATGAGAGACTCTAAAAATTCTTCTGCTATTCTAAACACAGGCCCGGAATAAAGCACGATCAACACCCCATCAGTGCTCACCCAGAACCCCTCATAAAATGAATGGAGTGGGGAGGAGAGCCTCTCTACGTCCTTTCACCAGTTTAACTATAGGTTATGGTCTACTCCATCTTTATTTATAGATCAAAGAAAAATGTGGCATGGTTCATATTTAAGCTCCACTAATGTCCCTAATAATTACAGGTAGGCTTCTGCAGTGGTAATGGGTGAGAGGTGACTTCACTACAACAGGAAGCAATTCCATAACTGTAATTATTACAGAAATCATCATGCATAGTATGTGTGTAGGGCATTATGAGGGAGAAGATGGGATTAAAACCAAGTTTATATGATGCCCCCAGGGCAAAATATCAGCAAAGAAATATTCTAAAGGCATACCAGGTATGCTTCCACCTACTAGTAATAAAAGGAAATTATCATATGCCAGGCCTCCTGGTGTCATCACAAGTAGGGGGGCTGCTCACTGAATGTTAGAATCTATTTAGATGAAAGTCTCCATCTAAAAATTTTCATTCTTTGTGGGTTCCTTGTAGACAGTTTGATCAGGCATTTCTGCTTCCCCAGGGGACAGAATTGTAACATCACATTATTATTATTTGTGCTCACTGTCCTAATGATATTTAACTTCCATTTAATAAGAGCCTTCTTGTGTTCTAATGATCCCATAACTATACCTATTACCTATATTGATTGCTTAATTTGTGACTGTAATATCATATTGGTGCGTAATATATCCTAGTTGTCTCGTCAGCTTCTATATGACAAGTGGTGGCAGCTAAATCACACAGGCTCTTGGAGGGCGGAAAGCTGTCAGAGCAAGGTCCAGTGATACACGGCAGGCTCCCTTCCTGAACCCATGTCAGATCAGCGAGCAGCAAGGTTCCTTACATGAACTTTGATGGAGTTACTAAACAAACCTTTAGACTTACGTGAGATGAGCCTAAGGAGCTGTACTCCTCTCCTGGCACATTTTCAGGGGTTCCCTGTGGTCAGTGCAGATGTACTCAGGGAAGTATTTTTTTTTTTCTTCATAATGGACCAAAAAGCCACAAGGTTCCATAAGGAACTGTGTCTGTATTGGTTTCTGAAGCAGCTCTGATTGGTTCCTTTCAAATGTCATGTGCCATAATAGATTTTTGTAAGCATTTGATAGGAACTATAATTGCTTATGCCTTTCTAAATAGCTACAATATGGTATTTCACCTCCTTCAGTCCTTTTCCATTTTTGCATTCCTGGTCTTTTTTACTTTTCACACTCATAAAGCCATATTAGGGCTTATTAACTGCTGTCAAATAATAATTCTCTTAGCAGCACCATTTCATATTCTATGCAATGTAATGGGAAGCTGGGAAAATGGCTTTCACTTTGTGGTAAAAAATTGGTGATTTGAACATTTGGATGTTATTTCCATTACAGCTTTCCCTGTATAGGATGCTTATTTCTATATTTTGATTTTACATTTTAAGACATGGTAAACCAAATGTGCCTATCCATTTCTTGTTTGTGAATTTATAAGTGTTTTCTAGAAACACATTAGAGGGTCTGATCACTCAAACAATATACTGTAATGCAGTTTTTCTTGGGTTCTGGATCCCGCTAGTGCTGTTTTGCAGTGGCGGGTGACACTATGGAGCACATTTACTAACCCATCTGCTGGAGTAATTGTCCGACGATAATGCACTGTTCTACGATTCACTAAGATCGCGCGGCTTATATCCTGCATGTGTCGCTTCCCGGCTCAGGACTGACCATCTATTAAGTGCTGCATGTAAGTGCATTGTATTGTGTCACAATTTGAAAGTTAAATCCCGCGCTCAGTCCAAATAAGTCAGATCGTCAGACCGCACTCCCCCTAATTTGTGTTGCATGGATGCCAGAGCAACTGTGCCAAAAATCTATTGCGTGTGCCAAAATCCCATCGCAGACACCTGTTAAATACCTTTCCAAGCCGTGCCGTCAGACAAAAGTGAGCAGCGCGACCCTAAGTTAATGAGCCCCTATGTGGTGCTGCACCCAATAGTGTAGGACACTGGTGGCGAACCTATGGCACGGGTGCCAGAGGTGGCACTCAGAACCCTTTCTGTGGGCACTCAGGCCATTGACCCCAGCACAGAGTTCACCAAACAGGACCAAATTCACCAAATTTTCCTACAGTCCCAGGAAACTTAAGAGATGCTTCTATTTTAAAGTGACACTTCATTGGCTGTTTAGAACTGCATTATCTTTCTAGGTTATCCTACCCAACCTTATTGCACAGAGATACCCTTTAGAGAAGCTACAATAATAGTCTAAACGTGCCCTCCTTCTTTCAACTGTATTGGTGGCCTCAAGGGGGGTGATACGATTGAAAGATGTTGAAGAAGAGGTAGCAATAAGTTACTGCTTAAAATGCAATGTTGGCACTTCACGGTAGATTTTGGTTATAGTTTGGGCAACCTGTCTCTAAAAGGTTCGCCATCAGTGGTGTAGGAAGCTACTAGAATATAATCACCATGCAGTGGTTAGTGGGGTTATGCAATTTAATCAACATGTAACTAAAAACCTTTTTTATATATGTGTGGTCTAGATCTTTCCCTCCTAATGTTGGTAGAGTGGTATCACACAGAAACATAGAGTAACCTCACTTATCAGACCAAACTCACTTATGTACAATCAGCCTAAATCATCTGCAAATGAACTGAAAAGAATCGTTTTTAGAGGCTGTCGGAATAGCGTCACTTCAGATGCCCCAATCACATCTGGCCGATAGTACCATGATCCGGAAATCATTGTAAAAATCTGAATCTAATCTGTCAAATTGCATCAGGGTTTGTCTGCTAGACCTGGTAATACAGGCAATTCTATCTGCTGTGAAGCCCAAGATGATGTCAACCTCCATCTTCTAAAAGTGCCTATTCTCAGTTAATTTGCAATTGACCTTTTTTTGTAGGGGAAGGAGTTTTAACTAATGCTAGAAAGTATGTATCGTACCATGCCTGAGGGGACTGATCCTTGAGTATTGCTAAAGCTGATGCTCTTTGCTATCCTTTCTATACATAGTATTCTGGCTAGCTGGAAAATCCCTTCATAAATGACAAAAGATATACAAACACATTCATTGATTGTAAGCTCTTGAGCGCAGTGCTCTCATTCCTATTGCTTCATCTGACCATGTTATTTCTCTGCAATGCCTCATTTTATGTGTATATGTCCCACGTGATCTATAAAGTGCTGTGGAATATGAGAGTTCTATAGAAATAAAGATTTATTATTATCTATAGCAGAAATTCATGTGAACCAAATGATGAGTCTAAGGAAAAGGTTTAAACATGTTAGAATTTAACATACCTAGCCATTTAAAACATTTGCTTGACAATTCACTTGCTTGCTGAAGAAGCAATAATTTTCCAAACAAATATTTAGCTATTATAACCTGAGTATGCTCAAGTTTAGTCCGAGATTACATAAAATTACATGATAATTTCGCCTATGTGCTTCATAGAGCAAATTGGCACATCCATTCCGGGAATTCAACCCTGCTGAATTTCTGGTAATTTTAATTTCATAAACATTTCATGAACACTTATATAAGGTTACAATGTGACAACATCCGCTGGTCACAATGCAGTCAGTACAAAAATTTGACCTTTGGTCATATGATGTATTTTTTTAATAAAACAATAAAATAAACAATGTAGTCAGCCAATGCTCTCACCCAAAAAAATACAAAAGGAATAATAATGGAAAATATAAACAATAATGAGCAAATGGGCAGCAAAGTTTAAAAGATTTACTTTAATGCTCATATGGTCAATGGTTCAAATAAAGGAGGAGCTATGAAGAAGATTTCCAAGGAAACGAGAAGGAACATCATCCAACTTACTGATGGTCATCTCTCCGCATCATGTGAGTGCCATAACAGTTGAAATTATATGAAATTATGACTTGAAATGACTAATTTACAGCAATGAGACTTAAAGGGGTATTCACATTCAGTTTTATTAATCTGCCATATACATACATTTCTTCAAATGTTATTAAAATTTTTTTTACCTGTGTGAAGATAATTTCTCATAAATGTAGTCGTAAGGTCCCTTAGAAACAAGACTGTATCCTTGGATACGGCCACCTCTCCTGGGGTGATTGATCAAATAAACAAAAGTTTTTTTGTATACGAGATGTCTGGGATTAATGCATGTCCCACAGCCATCCTGTGGTAATGAACACTGAAGCCGAGCAGTCGTGGAAGAATTAATAGCGCATGTTTGGGATCTCATTTCTAAGGCTACATTTATGAGAAATTATCTTCACACAGGAACATTTTTTTTAATAACATCCAATTAAAGAAATTTTTACGTATGGCAAATGAGTTAAATTAAATGTTAATGCTCAGATAGGAATACCCCTTTAAGACAATAGACCGTGTACGGATGGATGCAAATGGGGGAAAAACAGGGGGAAAGGTGGCCAACAGATCAAGGAATTGAGCAAACTTTCAAGTTTGGTGGAGGAAGCCTGATGATATTGGTTTGCGTACTTGACCAGGATCAATGATAGTTTCAATGCTGTGTGTGAGTATTCTACAAAATGAGTTTCTTTACACACTATTACACACATGTTCTATAGGTAAGAAAAGGACAACATTGAGTTTCAAGGGGAAAATGACCCGAAGCATGTGTTGAGATTGCTGGATTGAAAAGTTCCCAGACCCCTACCCAACCCTTTTTGGTATGGTTGAAGAAGAAACTGCATTCATACCCAAGTGAGCCTTGCAGTATGACCAGACCAGAGACCTGGAATCAGAAATGCCTGAATCTGATTGAGAGTATGCCAAGACTCATTCAGGCCATAATAAAAAACAATGGGGAAGAAGTTACAAGATACTACCAAGATATAACAAATAGATCTTTAGGAGCAAAATGGTAACACTGGAGTCATCTGACAAGAATCTGCATCACTAAGAATTTGCTAAATAGTTTGTTAATAGTCAAATGATTGTCTATAAAGTTACATAGTCTCACAGTCAAAGTTAAAGCAGATGGTAAGATATGGAGCCTGAAAGTAAAAGTTCAAACATTTTATAATTTCTGGCTACAAAGTAACCTTAGTTAAGAATAGGTTTTCTTTAATTTTCTTTGGTATAGAACATATAGAGGTCTGTTTTACATGTTTGTTGCTCTATAATGAATTATCATATTTATAATATAGACAGTCTATGAGGCCCACTATCATGCTCTCTGCAGCAACCATGGTTGCCAATTGACTTATTTGGTCTATCAGACTCTTTTCAGTCGTGCAGCAATATCAAGTGACCAGTGATATGCTGGGTTTGATTTTGGGCATATTCCAGAGGGTCCATTGGCTTTTTAAATCCAATGGACCCTCTGGAATATGCCCACAATCAAACCCAGTATATCACTGGTTATCTAAGGCACATTCACCTACGGGAGGGTCTCTGAACACTACGGTCTGTAGGTAGATCGTTCCAGTTGTTGATGTTCTGCTAGTTTATGGATTTGGACTTGTTCCTGATCTTCTGTTATCCAGATTGTAGTTGCCTGGACTGACCTATGGCCTCAACCCTGCCTCTTCATCACTATCCCTGACCTTGGCTAGTATCTGACATTTCTTTGCATTACTCCCGGTGCTTTGCATATGTGTCTCTTTTTTCATATGTCTCTCTTGTCCTGCTGAGGCAAGCTGCTGTCTACTATGGAACTACTCAGATTGGGTGACCTTGCTACAGTGAAGCCCAGATCCCCAGACTGCATAGTAACTGTGTACATGATAAGGCTTAGGGTTCATTCACACGGCCGTCTTCGGGGAAGTACATGCGGCCGCAAATCTGTGGCCGCATATACTTCTCCATAGACAGCGATGGCGGCACGACGTGTGTGGCACCATTCCGCGCTGCACAACAGGAAAATATAGAACATGCTCTATCTTTTCCCTGGTGTGCAGCCGTGCGCCGCTGTTTCCTATGGAGGGAGCAGGGGCCACCTCCTCCCCATCACACTGCATGTGAATGCATCCTTATTTGTGCAGCTGGAAAAACAAACAATATGGCTGCAATAGTGACCTGTGCATTAAATCAACAAGCGATATAAAAAGTCATAACTGCCCTGCTCTTTATATGCAGTATGGTTTTGAAGTGTAAGAATTATATTTTACTACAACGTTCTGGAACACTTGTTGCCTTGGAAACAAATGAGACCTTGTGCAAAATATAAAACTATGATTGTTGTACTATAAGAGGAGCAAACATTTTAGATAGAAATTTTCTAAATGAGCAGGTTTGTAACATCTCAAACATTTTCTCAGAGATACTGCACAAAAGTTGACATATTTGTATGCTTCAGATTTTGCATCTGCTTAAGGACACAGCAGGGGGCAGTGGGTCAGTCAGTTACTGTCTAATTGCTGATTTGTACACACAATAACCTAGTTTTTCATTATTGAATTTTTGACATGTTAAATAATATAGTAGGGAAATGCATTGTGAGCAGGTCCTAAATAAACATAACTGCACTTAAAAATAAACTGTCAGCAATTTTGCCCATGAAAAACCACAGGCTGGGTTAGGTAGCAGCCCTGGAGATCTATGTATCTTTGTGTATGTTGTGAGTATCTACAGGACAGTAAAAAAGGATTTACTGTATATACTCGTGTACAAGCCAAGTTTTTACAGCACAAAAAATGTGTTGAAAAACCCCAACTCGGCTTATAGACAAGTGTATAAAAAAATAAACTTACATACACATCTTCTGATGCTCCGCACGGCTCCTCTTCCTTCTTCACTTCACGTGTAACAGAGCGGGCAGAGACGCGTCCATACGCTCTAACCTGAGGCACACAGGTAAACCGTCAGGCAGACCGCATGAACGCATCCCTGCCCGATCTGTTATACATGTAGAGGAGAAGGAAGAGGAGCCGCGAGGAGCATTGGAAGATGAGTATGTACGTTTATTTTTCTATACAATAAGAGGTTGCATTACAGAAGGGGCTGCAGCATGGGTTATTACTGGGGGAGGCTGCAGCATGTGGCATTATGAGGAGAGGCTGCTACATGGGGCATTACTGGGAGAGGCTGCTCCATGGGGCATTACTGGGGTAGGCTGCTGCATGGGGTGAGGGTGCTGGGAAATATTGTGGGAGGCTGCTGGGCATTATACTACTCAGGGAGGCTGTGACCATTGCATTTCCCATCATAGGCTTATACTCAAGTCAATACTTTTTCACAGTTATTTGTGGTAAAATTAGGGGCCTTGGCTTATACTCTGGTCGACTTATCCTCGAGTATATACAGTATATTATAGGATTTTGCTGCTAAGAGTTTGTCCTCCTACTACAGTGCTCTTTGTTCTCTGTATTCTCTGTATTCGACATCTCTACAGCCATTACCTCTTGCTCCAAGCTTCTGTTGTAGTATTTAACTTGAGGCATTGCAACAAACTAAAAGGGAACCTGTCACTCTCCTTAGCGCCCTAAACTACAAAGAGTACCGTATATAGCATGATTTATGCATTCTGGAGGTGTCTTTATAACTAGCAAATGCTGCAGTATGCCTGATTACTGCACTCACGGTATATTTCATATATTTCCTCCAGTCAGGAAGGTAGGGAGATGGATGAGCAGTCAACCAAGCTCTCCTCCGGATGGCCATTTGGACATCAAATCGCTCTTGTCCACTCTTCTCTGGAAGAAAAGAGCACAAGCACACCACTGATGTGCGAGAACTTGCACAACTACCTCTGCAGGCTGGTGGTGAAGTGGGAAATGAAGGAAGCAGGGCATGGGCGGCAGATGGGATGGAAGTAGGCGGGGTACAATGTCCAAACAGCCATAGCAGGTGAACCAGATTGACTGCTCGGCCAGCTCCCAGACATGGAATATAAGTTCTTTATTTAGGCATGTTGCAGCGTTGGCTAGTTATAAAGACACCAGAAGAACACATTAATTATGCGATTTATGAGGTACTTTTTGTGGTTTAGGGGCTTAAAGGAGGTGGCGGGTTCCCTTAAACACAATCCTGATGCTTCTGTTTCCATTAAAACAACATATCTCATTTCATTACGGACTGGAGAATTTTAATACAGAAATCTAAGAGTACAAGTGGTTGAACCTCCCTTTCCCACAATGCACTAGTAGAAGCTAAATTCATAAGATAAATAAATAAGATAAATTCAATCATAAATAAATAACAATAAATAAAGTTACACTTCTATCATGGGATGTTTGCGGTTTGTGTCAGAAATAATGGGGGGCATTTATCACGTGCTGGCACTCGTGTGCCATTGTAGGATAAAGTCTCCACCACTCCAGCGCTGCTATAAACATGCTGAGGTTCCAGCCTCCTGATATATTTGGCAGGATGGCTATTGCCTGCATACAATTCTATGGTCCTACCTGGTCCTGCCTTGCGTAAAATTACATCGCAGCCTGTAAACTTTCATTCATGCAGGCTGTAGTGAGTGCACAGATGTTGGGCAGGTGTGCCCCACACTAGCCAAAAACCCCCTAACGGCTGCACCTCCTTCACAGCCCTTTACAACCACTTGCCATGGAGAGTGCTTGGAGGGAGAAAAAAAATTGTTTGCTTTATTAAGTTCATTTCCAATAAGATAGACATACAGGTGGACAATTATCACAGATTTTTCTTGACATTTTGGTGTAAAGGAGCAGAAAAAAAATCGCATTGGGGTTATTTAAAATTTTATAGTGGCATAAAACCACTGCTAGTGTTAACCCGTGTACAGATTTATGACATAAATGATTGCAAAAAAATTGCACTCCACTCCCTTCCTGGTGTATGTGCTGCTGTGATTATTTTACTCCTCTTGCAATTATTTTGTGACTATTGTATTTGTGACTATCTCATACACTGCTAACAGATGTATTAAAGGATTAATGCCGCTTTAATAAATCTAAAGGGCAGAGGTGCAAGGAGCTTGCCTTATGATAACTAACCCACACACAGTCTACCACTTTTAAGCGTTTACCCGCTCTTTTCAATGTCATGACACTTTTTGCCCTGCCGTGTTATGAGGTTTTAAAGAATGAAAACAAAGTTTATTGCTTTTAATCTGGTGCCAGGATCCAGTTGCTCATATAACTGCATTATGCAGCTACTAGCATTGGAGTGCATTTAGTCTCAACAGAGATTTGGATTAAAGAAAGAATGTCGGAGGGTGAGCTGCAGTGGAACCTTTAAGTGAATCCTACAAAAATCTAGCCATTCTGGTATACATGATTTATTATCCATATGTGTAAGTTTATAAAGGATGTTTCTAGAGAACAAACTCTTCTACTCTGGCTATTTCACAAATGTGATATAGAAAGGCGGACAAGGAAAGACCAAAAAGCGCTCATAGAGTAGTAAAGTCCGGGGAATTGGCCTGTCACCCGCGCTGCAGTATCTACTCACTTGATAAAGGAGTCATACTAGACTCCGAAACGCGTTGTGTTCCAGAGATACCGAATAAAAATACCCTTTTATCGATTTTCCTGTGTATGTGTCCAATCCATGTGCACCGATTTGTGACAAGTACCTACCCTGCTCTACCTATTTCTCAAATGTATAACTGTGGAAGGGCCCCTGAAAACTGTTTCCACTTCCAAAAAACTCAACTTCAATTTTCTCTGCACAGAAGCAGGGTTAAGAGTAGTGATGGCTGACCAATGACACAAGTGTCAGAAATGACACACAGGAAGCTCGGTGCAGTGCCCTTCACTAATAAAGCTACCGCTTGTGATGCACTCTCAGCAGCAGAGTTGCCCCACCTACAGAAGCTGACACTGTCTGTTTGCTGCTTCGGCTTCACTATTTGACAACACTAGATCTGTGTCCCACAGTTACACTGTCAGCAGCAGACGGCTGGACCAAGATCCAATTTCAGTTAATACAGGAGCAACAGGATAGTTATCTCAGGCGTGTGTGCTCCTCACGCCCTGGCCAATATCTTATGACAACTACCAAAATCTCACCCTGCTTCCAATGTAGCCACCAGTTACCGCTCAGCAACACTGAGGGAAGAGAATTTTTTTTTTAATTAGAGCTTCGAATAACACGAAATTATGGATTTTTCTAGAAGTGACACACGCCGAGCTCAAAAGGTTGGTCATCAATGGTTTCGAAAAAAAAATTGTATTCCAGCACATAACCATAATTTATAGTGACTATGTCATTCTTACTAATTTTCACATTTCTGTAAAAAGACCCAAAAGAAAGGTAGAAATTGAAGTTCTGAACCTTTCTACTGAAGTAAGCAAGAGGCACCTGACAAACTAAATTGAAAGGTCTGTCAGGCTTCAGTCCCGGTGTCTGTCAATCTAGCAGGAAGTGCATGCAACATTTCTTGTCAAATATGATGGAACTTCTGAAATAAATTCACAACTCTTTTATGATATAATGGGCAGGTCTATGTGTTGTTTTATTCTGGTCAACTCCTGATCAGAATGCTAAGCAACCAAGTGTTACTGCAAACACTAGTCTATGGTGCAGATGATAATGCATTCAATCAAGACCAAATCGGTTAACCCAGAGAGCATGGAGGATTATTATTTTAGATGTCATAACATGAAGAGTTAATCCTGATTTTCATAACACTTATAATTCATGTTATATACCAGAATGTGAGATAAAGTAATATACATATATATAAAAAAAGATTTGTTGGTTGAGGCTGAGTTAGAGGTTAAAGCTGTAATCATGGAGCATCTGTCAGTAGAAGGCATTCTGAGGTAAATAACAGCTTATTCTAGAGAAGCACAGTGCTTAAAACCAGTTTAACTTTTTTATGAGGTGACTGAGATCCAAAATACTTAATCCCTCCTTGAGTGACCTCAGAGGCAACTTAACTAAGTCTGTCACCACCTCCTTCTGTGGCTCCACATCCTTTAGCAAATTTTTTATGCTTTGAAAGGACATGTGTCATTTTTACGAGAAACATGACAGTGAAAACCCAAACAATATAGACTAAGTATTATTCAGTACACATATATACAGTATACGTATATGGAAAACATCTTCACTCCAGAACCTGGTGGCCCAGACTGTAGACTATACTACGATTATGGAAGAATGGATTGAAGAATCCAATCCATGGATACTGGATTGACTACAGTCAATCCAGTATGATATATCCAACATGGGAGTAAGGAAATCTTAAGCGGTGATCACATAGTGTTACTGATTTGTGTGGCAAATTCAATATTTGTTACACATTTACAAATCAGCCATTTATGGAAATAATCCCTTCATAGTCTAAACATCTTTCAATGGCATCAACGTTACACTATTACCTTTTCCTGACTAAGTAAAGAACTATAGAGTTATGCAATATAGTACACAATGTGCCAGAGCATACATATCCACATGTACACATTTAAGGCACATAAAATGCTAGAAAACTACAATCCAAGTGGACATTAGGAATACTGACCTCCATATTGGTTTTCAATAAACATTTCATAAGGAGGTTACATTTTTATTATACTATAACATTTGCAGTTTTAAAATCTCTGGGTGATGGCATTTTATACATTGTCTAAATATTATGTCTTTAATTTGGGTGGGTTCCATTTTTAGGTTTTAATACAAAGTTTTTGAAGCAGAAACCAAGAGTAGATTCTAAATTCAATGTAGGAATCACCTGTGCTTTATTCTTTCATTCCATTTATTATCCACATCTGATTTTGCATTCAAAAACTGTATGCAAAAACCTGAAAGTGGAGACAGCCTAATTTATTGTTTATTTTCTGAACTATCAAGTTTTAATTTACTAGATAGGTTGCAAAAGGAATTTTACTTGAATATATATATATATATATATATATATATATATATATATATATATATATATATATATATATATATATATTTAATCCAATTCTTAAGTTTAGGTTTGTGAAACAGATGTACAATATTGCAACACAAACCATAAAGCACGGATATTGTTCAAAGATTGTCATTTCCATCATCCTGCTTTTTATTGCTACACATATTAATAAATTTTCTCAAATGAGCATTTTCTTAGTTTTGTTTGTATATAGTCAAATAGTTCAAATTGAAGCTTTTCACTAGAAGTCTAAAATATCAAACAATTCATAGAGATGTCAGATTTTCGGAAATCCATTACAGAGAGTGGCTCTAAAAACAACAATACGACTCAAAATACCTTTTGTGTCTTCCACTTTGTAACCTGTGCCACGCATGTCACTCAGTCTATTTATTCCAATCTGCCTTACTTGAAATCTTGATCCATTAATGTCTGATCCCGGTACATTGTATTGTATGGTCTCTTTGGTTGCAAGTGCTTCCAGCGGCATGTATTGTCTTCAATAAATCTATCAATTGAGTTTTTTGAATAAAACCTAAACTTCATGTTCCATTTTCTCAATTCTTCAAGAGTTGCATCAAGGGATCTGTTTGGGCATAATGTTATCATTTTTACAAAAAGCTTATTTGCTGCCTTGAAAAGTCTGAAATTTGCTTGAATTATCACTTGTTGAGCCCAACCATCATGGTACCACATGTTCTGTTTGTCCACTACACCTCATTAGAGGTGCCTTCTGAATACAGAGCGATTTCAGAGAAATCTGTCTTAAGAGGGATCCTTCAGCAATATATGAGCTTTTTCACTATGATCATTTAAGGTCTCACAGGTCGGGTCTGGTCGGGAATAATATTTAGGCTTTGACAACTTAAAACATTGAGGATTCAGCCTGGTGTGACTGTTCTTACCACATAGTGACCTGGCTCACACCTCCTTCACCTAACTGTGACATTCTTGGTAGCAGCGAGTTGTCATCTCTTTCTAATTTGTACAGAATTACTTTAAAATAGACAGTTTTTTAATGGTGACATTATGTTGACACAGTTATGGGACTACAAAGTCCTGCAAAAGAGACCGTATAATACACAATCTAAAGCCAGAATATTGAAAATTTAAATTCAATTAATAGCAATTAACAATGCCTAAAAGGAAATAGAATTGGCTGCTTAACATTAAATAATCTGACTGTATTGATTGTATTGATTTTCTTAACCCTACTAATTCTGCACTTAGGCATAAGGTTATGTTCACAAAAGTGTGTGTACACTTATAAAATACTTATCAAATGTATTAATAAAACATAACTATGTGAGGGGGTAAATGAAAACTTGGAACTTAACTGGATTTGTGAACTGAATGCTAAATAAACATGGCAAGATTATTTTCAGTTACGGTACATTTTTATATACAATTCTAGAAATAAATATTAATGATATATAACTAATAATATTAATTGTAATTAGCACCATGTAACTTAACTAATAATACACTAACAGTGCTTTATGTGCTCAGTAAAAATGACTTCTTTTGTGTTGTCAGTAAGGGTTCATATACTATTTCTTAAAATGCTATAACTGACATATGTGAAATAAGAATATTCTATTTTCTCCGTTGAAGTATCATGAGATGCTTCATTACACTACAAAACGACAATGTTGACCTAACTAGGTAAAAATTATTTATAATCTTTATCAAGAGTTTAATGAGTCTACTAGATCCCAAATCACTCCGAATGTATATAAAAAAGCATTGTGCAAGTAATTTATAAATGATCCAAACATGATATTAACATATTATTAACCCATAAAGGACCAATCCCTTTTTAGTTTTCTATTTCCTCTATTACAAAATCCATATATTTTTAAATTTTCTATTTAAAGAGACATTTAGGTTTTGTTAACTATGGGCCAATTTGAAATTCCTAGTGGCACCATTTGATATTGCATGCAATGCACTGGTAAGCTGTAAAATTCATATGTAGAGTAAGTACCATAAAAAGCAGTTGTGCCATTTTTTTGCACACGTTCACTCTGTGATCCAAATGACATATCCTCTAAATTCTTTGGGTAAGTCTGATCAGAGAGATAGCAAATTTATACTAATGCAACGCGTAGGAGTATAGTATAGTATCCTTTATTTTGCCCTGTAGCCATTGTGTCATGGTGCTAGGCATTTCTTCTTTTGGGATATGTAGAGTACAGCTGCCGGCCAGGGCTCCTCCACTCTCCAATCTTAGTACTGCTCTGGGCTTCAGAAGGAATCCGGATGTGATATTACCAGCAACATCCTTCATCAAGTAAGAGCACTACTGCTGACAACTTCTATTTGCTTTATGATAGTGACTTCATTCATCACCATCAGGGAGTGTGTTTACAGGGCTAACTCCGTCATGTATGTTTAAGGTATCCCTTGTATATACTGACATCTTTTAAGTGTAGGTTGTGCACAAGTATTTACCCCTGCCATAACAGTAGCTACCCCGTGGAACACAAAAGAAAAACAAAACATTGTACTGGAAACCTCCAACGAAATTATAAACTGGGCTTCATTATGACTCTTATTACCCTCTGCACATGCCTCTTAATATGCTCCTCAGGGCATGCTTAACCCCTTAACAACCAGGCCCTTTTTGGTTTTTGCATTTTTCACTCCCCACCATCAAAAATCCATAACTTTTTTTTATTTTTCCATGTAAGGAGCTGTATGTATGCTTTTCTGCGTAACAAATTTTACGGCTTTCACTGAGCGTCCAAAATGACATATCTTCTTTGTTCTTTGGGCCAGTATAATAAGGTGGATACCAAATTTATATACCGTAGGTTTTATATGGTTTTCATACATTTACAAAAATTAAAACCTCCTGTACAAAAAAAAATTCTTTTTTCCATGTTCTGGTGGTAATAACTTTTTTATACTGTGGTGTGATGTAATTTTTTGCGACTTTTGATGAAAATTTTAATGCTATCATTTATGGTATTTTGATCACTTTTTTATTGAATTTTGCATATTTTGTAAAATGGCATTTTCAATTTTGGGCGCTATTTTCCATTACGGGGTTAAACTCCAGAAATAACCGTTATTATATTTTAATAGATCAGACATTTTGGGATGCAGCCCTATCTTACATGTTTACTGTTTATTTATATCATTCTAGGGAAAGAGGGGTGATTTAAATTTTATTCATTTTTTAATAAAATTTTTTACTTTTTTTTCCTACTATTTTTCAGACCCCCCAAGGCTACTTTAACCCTAGGTTGTCTGATTGATCCTACCATATACTGCCATACTACTATATGGGGATTTAACACATTGGGGCCCGCGGGTCGCATTTTCGTCGGCTTTTAGAAATTTTCAGCATTGCACTGCTGGGACAGGTATTTAGAAGGGGATTGTGTCGCACGCAATAGGATTCTGATGCAATCACGCTGACTTTCATGCAACAGAAATCAGGGAGTGGGCTGTCGGACAATCTAACGGATTCGAACTAAGCGCAGGATTTAACTTAAAAATTGTGTAGCAAGACAATGCACTTACATACACCGGGAAGAAGAAGGTGAACTCCGGCGGACCTGATCAGGGAAGCAACAGAAAGGAAATCGAAAATTGGGCGCACAATTTGTGAATCGTGCCATAATCGTCGGCACTCCGTATTTCACATTCTAATCTAATCTATGGTTCTCTGTGTCTCTCAAAGTAATCACTGTAAGTTTAACCCCTTAAGAACACTTGTATTACACAGAAGACATCTGCTGATAACAGCCATGATTGGCTACAAAACTTTTAGAGGGTTTTACTGAAAATAAAAACCACGTGAAAACTGAGACAATCCCTGGCCTCATGGACATTATTCATTAGGGCCTTAATGGAAACCTACCACCAAGGATCTACCTATTACAAGCTGTGCGAACTTGACCGCAAATCCGGGTTCTGAGCATGTGCAGAGCACAGGCTGGCGGCTACGCGATCCCAGCTCAGAAACCGGAGCTACTGCGCATGTGCAAAACCCCGGGAACGTGGATAAGCACGCACTGCTCCTTGTAGCTGCATTCTGAAGATGTATTGGTCAGCATATCGCAAGAGGTTTCCGTATTGGTCAGCGCCATGTAGCCTCAGCTCCGGCTACTCCACGCGTCAGCAACCTCTTTAGTAAATGTGCATATAATGGCCATTAAAATTCTAAAAGATTTGGGGCACTAAAGGATTAGCCATCAAAAGTGCTTTCCTGCTACAGATTAGAGGAACCTGCCACCATATCTACTGGTAGATCCGTGCCATAATCTACTGTGAATCGTGCCATAATCGTCGGCACTCCGTATTTCTGGTACTCTGTCGGCCGGGTAAGTAAATGTGCCCCATTATGTATTACAACGTGCAAATAACACATTATAATTAGAGTTGAGCGAGTATACTCGTCCGAGCTTGATGCTCGTTCGAGTATTAAGGTACTCGAAACGGCTCGTTGCTCGGACGAGTATTTCCCCTGCTCGAGATCGAGCATTTAATTAAAAAAACACAGTGAAGAACAATGAAGAATAGAATAAAAACAGTGAACACAGGATCATTTAAGTGAAAAACACAGTGAAAAACACAGTGAAGAATAGATTACAGATGTTCGGCACATCTGCTTACTTGTCGGGAGATACGCGCGGAACGGTGCGAACAAAATAGTATGTGAAGAACAATATATATGTGTGAAGAACACATTGCAGAACACGGTGAGCAGGACAGAGACAACGAGGAGCAGCACAGAGACACCGGGGAGCAGCACGGAGACATGGTGCAGCGGCAGCACGAAGACATGGGGCAGCGGCAGCATGGAGACATCAGGCAGCGGCACGGAGCGGCACGGAGACATCGGGGCACGGAGACATCGGGGCACGGAGACATCGGGGAGCGGCGGGGAGTCGCACGGAGACATCGTTGCACGGAGACATCGGGGAGCGGCACGGAGACATCGGGGAGCGGCACGGAGACATCGGGGAGCGGCACGGAGACATCGGGGCACGGAGACATCGGGGCACGGAGACATCAGGGCACGGAGACATCGGGGCACGGAGACAGCGGGGCACGGAGACAGCGGGGCACGGAGACAGCGGGGCACGGAGACATCGGGGCACGGAGACAGCGGGGCACGGAGACAGCGGGGCACGGAGACATCGGGGCACGGAGACAGCGGGGCACGGAGACAGCGGGGCACGGAGACAGCGGGGCACGGAGACAGCGGGGCACGGAGACAGCGGGGCACGGAGACAGCGGGGCACGGAGACATCGGGGCACGGAGACATCGGGGCACGGAGACAGCGGGGCACGGAGACAGCAGGGCACGGAGACAGCGGGGCACGGAGACAGCGGGGCACGGAGACAGCGGGGCACGGAGACAGCGGGGCACGGAGACAGCGGGGCACGGAGACAGCGTATCTCCCGACAAGTAAGCAGATGTGCCGAACATCTGCAATCTATTCTTCACTGTGTTTTTCACTTAAATCATCCTATGTTCACTGTTTTTATTCTATTCTTCACTGTTCTTCACATCTGATAACTTGTCGGGAGATAATATACGCGCGGAACAGTGAAGAATAGATTGCAGATGTTTGCATACATCTGCTAACTTATCAGAAGACATTCTTTTTCAATTAATTAACACATTTTATTCCCGAACCATGGTCCCTTTGAAAAATGCTCGAGTCTCCCATTGACTTCAATGGGGCTCGTTATTCGAGACGAGCACTCGAGCATCTGGAAAAGTTCGTCTCGAATAACGAGCACTCGAGCATTTTAGTGCTCGCTCATCTCTAATTATAATGCATAGTGTAAAAAGAGACTAACGTTTTGCTGTGTTTTGTCTTTTCTTCTGGATATATATGTATCTTGAAATGATAAATAAAGAAAAAAAAGAGACAGCCTTTTAGAAGTTATATATTTATTTAAAGTATAAAATAGAATTCTGATTTCCTTTAAGAATCTGATGGTAAATTAAGGTTATCTCTGTGGGAATTTAGTATAAATTAGTTAGCTCCCAGACAAGTAATCTGCTGCATGAGTTTGGATAGGTAGAATTGTTCCATTTAAAAAACTTTACAAATTACGGGGAGGAGTAGGACTTACTGAATGGAAGGCTGATCTCTTTTTAACCTTAAGTTTATACATGACTGTATTTTGTATTCTCTAAACTCTATTGAATAAAGTAAATGTGAATCTGTCCACCTTCATCATATAACTGCAAACAGTACAGTTAATTCTTTCATAAACAGAAGACACATTAGCAATGTGTAGCAGATAATAACACATTACCGGGAAGTGTTACTTAAATTAATCTTATGTGCAGTATTCTCCTGGTGTTTTAACACTCAGATCTCACCTTGTATGACCTAAATCTTTCTGGATTAGGTGCAAACGTAGTGACATGAAAAAGGACCTAGACTTAATAGTATGCTATCATAAACATCCAGATGGCGTAAATAATTTGCATATTATTGAGCCTCAGCAGAAAAAGATAATGGAAACATCTAATTTTTAATTGGCAAAGAGTTCTGCACATAATGTGCTGCTTTGCCCTTATTAAACTTGAACTGAGGTCAGAAGTTTCCAAAACAACATAAAAATGTTTGGAGATCAGAAACATTGTGCTTCGTGTTTCCATTCCAGTCCTCCTGACCTTTAAAGAAATAGGATGGCAAAATATATTCCCAACATCAATACCGGCATTTCCCGATTTACATGACGACCCCTAGATACAAACAAACCTCTGTGCCCACTAAAGCTCAAATGAAGCTCTCTGGATGCTGCTAATTTACTGAACTTTAGTCCCAGGCTCCGATGATCATTGGTTAGGTGTCTGCAAAGAAGCTTTATTGTAAATCTTTGATCCCTTGTCAACCCCAAATTCTCAAAATCCAATAGTCACAGGCGATCCTCCCCTCTGACATTCATCCAATCCAGAGCAGGACAAGCAATAAAACCAATCTTTCCCAAAACCAGAGATCCTATCATAAAAATTAATGGTCTGTCGATAAGATTCTATCTACATCCATTAACAAGGTCAGTAAGAGGTAATGGCCTCGGGCTCTAAGGTCACAGATAGAAAGACCCCTCTTGCTATACAAATCAAAGGAATATGTGGCATAATTCATATTTTGGCCACATTCCTTCTTATAATAATTGCATTCACCTCTCTACTGTTAATGTGTTGAAGGCCAAGGGATAGCTTCACAGTAACAAAGATCAATTAAATAACTCCCAAAATATTAATACTCATGATTACTATGTATTCGTGCGGGACATCAAGAGAGAAACGATGGAATCAAGACCAAGGCTGTAGGGTGCTAACATAGCAAGATATCAGTATATAAAGCTTCTGAGCCATACAAGTGGTCATAAACCCTAATTAAAAAAAGCAATAACCAGGTTCTAAGCCTCTTTTGTATAATCACAGGTAGGAGGGTTGGGGGGATGTGATCATATTTAGGTAGAAATTTGGAGATAGAAAATGGTCATTCTTTTGGGGATTCCTAGCGGATAGATGGATTGTGTATTTCTGCTTCCCCAGGCACCAGACTTACAACATCATGTAATATATTAAGTTCTGTTTTATCCCTTTTATTTTATCAAACTTTTATTTTAGCATTGTATTTGTGTGTTTAATTTTTACCATTTTTGTATCATAACCCCTTTTGTATATATGCACTGTTTTTTTATATTAAAACGTTAACTTAATAAGAGACTTCTTGTGTTCTATCGATACTATAACTTAGAAAAGATGTTACCTGAAGTGATTGATTTAATTAGTGAGTGTTATATTGTAATTGGGCATAACTTATGCAAGGTGTCTCTGGGAAAATATGCAAAGTTTTCCAGAATGGAATAAGGAAAACCATGCATCTTTTAGCTACCTTGTAAGGCAGCATATATGACATCAAGCATGACCTACAAGAGGCCTTATTACATAATGTAATATTCAAACCAGTATATCTATTAAAGAAGGAAGACTCCCAACTGTAGACAGCACTATTTTGACCTGATTGGGTCTCCTGAATACAACATTGAGTGAGAGCCTTGTGAATAGTGTCGGGAAGTAAGAGTTCTCCTTCCGGAAACTGCCAATTATGGATTTTCCTAGAATCCCCCTAGTGGAGCATCAATGGCTATAAGATTCTACACGCCTACACAGGGACCTTAATTGGCAGTCTCTGCAAGGGGTCACCAGTCTTATATATCATGAGTGGTGGCATCTAAATTCATTTAGGTTCTGGAAGGCGGAGAGCTCTCACAGGGAAGCCAGCATGACCCAATAGTTTCCTAGTTTCCCTTCTGTAACCCAAGTCCCTGACAGGGACCGAAAAGTAATTTGTCTGGAGTTACACTTAAAGAATATACCTATTCCAAATTACATACAAATTCAACTTAAGAACAATACTGCCTGTATACTGGAGTTGTGAATCTAATCTAATCTATGGTTCTCTGTGTCTCTCAAAGTAATCACTGTAAGTTTAACCCCTTAAGAACACTTGTATTACACAGAAGACATCTGCTGATAACAGCCATGGTTGGCTACAAAACTTTTAGAGGGTTTTACTGAAAATAAAAACCACGTGAAAACTGAGACAATCCCTGGCCTCATGGACATTATTCATTAGGGCCTTAATGGAAACCTACCACCAAGGATCTACCTATTACAATACATCTTCAGTGGGTAGCTACGAGCAGCTGTGCGAACTTGACCGCAAATCCGGGTTCTGAGCATGTGCAGAGCACAGGCTGGCGGCTACGCGATCCCAGCTCAGAAACCGGAGCTACTGCGCATGTGCAAAACCCCGGGAACGTGGATAAGCACGCACTGCTCCTTGTAGCTGCATGCTGAAGATGTATTGGTCAGCATATCGCAAGAGGTTTCCGTATTGGTCAGCGCCATGTAGCCTCAGCTCCGGCTACTCCACGCGTCAGCAACCTCTTTAGTAAATGTGCATATAATGGCCATTAAAATTCTAAAAGATTTGGGGCACTAAAGGATTAGCCATCAAAAGTGCTTTCCTGCTACAGATTAGAGGAACCTGCCACCATATCTACTGGTAGATCCGAGGTGGTAGGTTTCCTTTTAAAGAGACTGGCTCAGCCCTCCAGTGTACGATGTACTTGACACAATCACTTTTGGTCATTAAGGCCCGGAAGCCCATGAGATTGGAAAGCATTGCTGCAACTGGGGATCTTCGGGAAAAGTGAATATTTTTTATTTTAATAAAAAACGTACTCTTCTCTTTAAAAAAAATATCATCCACAGACTGTAGGGAAAAAAGACACAGAAAAAAACATTGGTGAATAATTTTTGTGCTGTAGATTTTTTTGTAGAAAGGCTGCTGTGGATCTGTAGAGGACATACAATAGTAATGTTCAAATGCAGTCATCCATTCAAATCCCTATATTTGCCCATACAGCAAAATAATCTAAAAACATCACAACTGCACATAAGTAGGGGTGATAATGATTAAGGAGGGTGTGACAGAATTATGATGTTTTGAGCAGGAAATTATGATGTCTGTTCCTTGCTAAGTAAAAGAGAGAAACTTGTGCAAGCGGTCTTAGTACATTTGGCTAAAAACACGCAGCTTATGACGCATGTTCCTTGCTGATCATATCTTAGAGTCTAGCCAACTGTTGGGTGGGGCAACCATTGTGGCAGAGTGTCTAAGGTGATACACTAATAAATCCTAATATTGTCTTACTATCATTGTTTTATTACTTTGCTGGGTATAAAAGTCTCATTTGATAGTGTTAATAAATTTGATTTATTACAACCAATTTTGGGCGGGAATCTGAACTAGGGCTCCAAACTTGGATCACTGCCCAATCAGTAATGTGTTCTTCTTGACAAGTCTTTGATTGGCAAAATAGCTCTATATTGCGCATCCCGGCCACATGGCACGTTCATGCTGTGGTAAGACATGGCAGCCTCACTGCATCGCGACCATGTTTAATAGGAGTCAATGGGCAAATGCACAAATGGCTGCTAGCTCATGGCCCCCATATACGGCCACGTGCATGTTTTTTAACTATGATTTTTAACTATGATTTGTAAAGCGCTACGGAATATGATGTTGTTATATAAATAAAGATTCTTCTTCTTATTATATTATTTCCTGAACAAACCAACAAAAATTGTTGTAAAGCAGCTCAGCTCCAATTCAAAGGAGCGGTACTTTAGTAACACTGCTCAGTCACTACACAGAGCAGTACAGTTCATGTCATAAACAATGTTTAATGAAAAAAGTTAAACAATATTTATTTCAAAATGTCAAATTTTCCATATACAGTAAAATTAAGTTCGAATGAGTAGCATGAGAAAAACCTAAACAGATATGACATCTAATGCCTAGCGGTATGGATAAACTCTTTAGCACCCATGGAACACATAGGAGGAATTAAAAAAAAATCTAAATCTTAGATCACTGCTGTCAGATAGCCCACAGTGATTAGAAACATGCAAATTGAATAAAAATTGATGATATATTAGCCTCTGGCCTTCTTAGTCTTATTATCCTAGATTCTGTAAAATAATCTGATGTCCCATACCCTGAAGTGTATAACACCATACACAGTATGATCAATAGAGGTGAGTTGCATATATTATTCCACATTGTATTTTATTGCAGTAAGGGGACAGCCACTGGTCTGTAAATCTTCGGCTATTGATAAGTTTAGGGCAGATAGTGTGCCATGCTGATATAACCTAACCAGGGGTTGTGGCTTTTTAAAAAACACATTACCATGGAGCAAAATTCACATCTGTGTATATAAGCATAAAAATACTATGTCACAAATGGATCTAATAATTAAGGGGTTGTGCCTGTTATGGCCGGACACATAGCATGACCAAACAAACCCGCAATATGGCAGCATCAAAATTAGCAAGAACTAAGGATTTTTTGTGGCGAGTTTTTCACATCTATGTCATTTTGTCATCACAGATTTCTGATTGAATTGCAATCTGTCTTTGATTTGGCTTTATATATATCATTTTATTTTTATTGTTCATATTAGTCAATATTAGCTCAAAATAGCCTTCAAGACAACAGTTATTGTAAAGGATGTCTACCAGTAAAATCCATCATGATAATCCAGAAAGACTTACTCCAAGCACTTACACTGTGGTAGTCTTCTTTTATGTGCTATTAATGGCCTCTTCTGTCTAAAATCAACTATTAAAATTATGCAAATGAGCCAGAGGGGCTTTGGGGGGCGTTGCCACAGGTCTGCTGTGCTGCAGCTTCACAGGCATTTCCACTGTGCATGAGCACCCCGCCCTCATGTACTGAAACTTCATTTGCTGCCATGAGATTACAGCAGATATATCAGTGGGGAGGGAGCAGAGAGGAGGTGAAATAAAATGTGAAACCAGAGCATGCCCCCCAGTGCCCTTATGGATCATTGGCATAATTTTAAAAGTTGATTTTAGAAGAAAGAAAGCCATGAATAAACTGATATAAGAATATTAACAGTCACAGTGCTTCAGGTTTATAATGATTTTGGTAGATTTCCTTTAACAATTATAAAAATTTTTTTTACATTTTTAGCCAAATGATTTTCCTCTTTAAATGGAATGTTGAATGCATATATCCATAATTCACAGTTAAAGGTATACAGGCGGTCCCCTACTTAAGAACACCTGACTTACATACGACCCTTAGTTACAAACGGAACTCTGGATTTTGGTAATTTACTGTACTTTAGTCCTAGGCTACAATAAAAAGCTTTAACAGTTATCAATGGTGCCAGTAATTAAGAGTTATTGATTATCCCGGTTCTTATGACAATCCAACATTTTTAAAATCCAATTGTCACAGAGAGCAAACACATTTTTAATGGGGTTACAATAATAAAGTATACGGTTCTGACTTACATACAAACTCAACTTAAGAACAAACCTACAGAACCTATCTTGTTTGTAACCCGGGGACTGCTTGTATAGATAAATTTGCTAAAACTCGGATTCATAAAATATCTAATCTTCTTTTAAATAAATATTTCGTAAAACCCCCTCCATGCTTACAACATAAAATCCATTATTGTTATATTCAATAGTTTCTGTTTTACAGACTGATTCTTACAGTAAGTACGGTAATAAGGAGTTATGTAGCTATGGTAAAAGCTATGAGCGTATACCTGACATGCTGCTAGGCATTATGGATAGGTGGATCCGTGCATTCTTCTAAGCATCACAAGTAACCTAAGGAAGGAAAGAAGACATTTTTAATAATTTCCAAGTATGATTATGAAATATAGATGGTTAGGTATTGTTCGTTTAGTTTGATAGCATTGCTGGTAAATAATACTGAGAAAAGGGTTAAAAATATGTTTATACATCTGTCTATATCATAATACAGACAGTGGCCTACTGTCCTTTACTGTACTTTTGCCTATGGCCACAATAAACAGCGATAACACTTACCAAAGCTGTCTGCAATGAAGATTAATTGTTAATCCTGGTTCTTATGACAATCCAACATTTGTAAAATCCAAATGTCACAGAGACCAAAAAAAATTGCGTGGAGGTGCAATTATAAGATATACAGTTCTGACTTACATACAAATTCAACTTAAGAACCAACCTACAGAACCTAGCTTGTATGTAACCCGGGGACTGACTGTAATAAAATCTTAGGTGTAAAGAGTTGATGAAATGTTTGAAATGTGTAATAAAAGTGCTAGTTATGCAACAACTGTTATTTAACAATTTATTCAACAGTATGACAGCACTATACAGAACAGTATGACAGCACTATACAGAACAGTATGACAGCACTATACAGATCAGTATGACAGCACTATACAGATCAGTATGACAGCACTATACAGATCAGTATGACAGCACTGTGATCAGTATGACAGCACTATACAGAACAGTATGACATCCCTATACAGATCAGTATGACAGCACTATACAGAACAGTATGACAGCACTATACAGAACAGTATGACAGCACTATACAGATCAGTATGACAGCACTATACAGATCAGTATGACAGCACTATACAGATCAGTATGACAGCACTATACAGATCAGTATGACAGCACTATACAGATCAGTATGACAGCACTGTGATCAGTATGACAGCACTATACAGAACAGTATGACATCACTATACAGATCAGTATGACAGCACTATACAGAACAGTATGACAGCACTATACAGAACAGTATGACAGCACTATACAGATCAGTATGACAGCACTATACAGATCAGTATGATAACACTATACAGATTAGTATAATAGCACTATACAGATCAGTATGACAGCACTATACAGAACAGTATGACAGCACTATACAGATCAGTATGACAGCACTATACAGAACAGTATGACAGCACTATACAGATCAGTATGACAGCACTATACAGATCAGTATGATAACACTATACAGATTAGTATGACAGCACTGTGATCAGTATGACAACTCTATACAGCTTAGTATGACAGCACTATACAGATCAGTATGAAAACACTATACAGATCAGTATGACAGCACGATACAGATCAGTATGAAAGCACTATACAGATCAGTATGACAGCACTATACAGATCAGTATGACAACACTGTGATCAGTATGACAGCACTATACAGATCAGTATGACAGCACTATACAGATCAGTATGACCGCACTATACAGATCAGTATGATAACACTATACAGATCAGTATGACAACACTGTGATCAGTATGACAGCACTATACAGAGCAGTATGACAGCCCTATTCAGAGCAGTATGACAGCACTATACAGATCAGTATGACAACACTGTGATCAGTATGACAGCACTATACAGAGCAGTATGACAGCACTATACAGATCAGTATGACATCACTATACGGATCAGTATGACAGCACTATACAGAACAGTATGACAGCACTATACAGAACAGTATGACAGCACTATACAGAACAGTATGACAGCACTATACAGATCAGTATGACAGCACTATACAGATCAGTATGACAGCACTGTGATCAGTATGACAGCACTATACAGAACAGTATGACATCACTATACAGATCAGTATGACAGCACTATACAGAACAGTATGACAGCACTATACAGAACAGTATGACAGCACTATACAGATCAGTATGACAGCACTATACAGATCAGTATGACAGCACTATACAGATCAGTATGACAGCACTGTGATCAGTATGACAGCACTATACAGAACAGTATGACATCACTATACAGATCAGTATGACAGCACTATACAGAACAGTATGACAGCACTATACAGATCAGTATGACAGCACTATACAGATCAGTATGAGAGCACTATACAGATCAGTATGATAACACTATACAGATTAGTATAACAGCACTATACAGATCAGTATGACAGCACTATACAGAACAGTATGACAGCACTATACAGATCAGTATGACAGCACTATACAGATCAGTATGACAGCACTATACAGAACAGTATGACAGCACTATACAGATCAGTATGACAGCACTATACAGATCAGTATGACAGCACTATACAGAACAGTATGACAGCACTATACAGAACAGTATGACAGCACTATACAGATCAGTATGACAGCACTATACAGAACAGTATAACAGCACTATACAGAACAGTATGATAACACTATACAGATTAGTATAACAGCACACAGCACTGTGATCAGTATGACAGCACTATACAGATCAGTATGACAGCACTATACAGCTCAGTATGACAGCACTATACAGATCAGTATGAAAGCACTATACAGATCAGTATGACAGCACGATACAGATCAGTATGAAAGCACTATACAGATCAGTATGACAGCACTATACAGATCAGTATGACAGCACGATACAGATCAGTATGAAAGCACTATACAGATCAGTATGACAGCACTAAACAGATCAGTATGACAGCACTATACAGATCAGTATGACAACACTGTGATCAGTATGACAGCACTATACAGATCAGTATGACAGCACTATACAGATCAGTATGATAACACTATACAGATCAGTATGACAACACTGTGATCAGTATGACAGCACTATACAGAGCAGTATGACAGCCCTATTCAGAGCAGTATGACAGCACTATACAGATCAGTATGACAGCACTATACAGATCAGTATGACAACACTGTGATCAGTATGACAGCACTATACAGAGCAGTATGACAGCACTATACAGATCAGTATGACATCACTATACGGATCAGTATGACAGCACTATACGGATCAGTATGACAGCACTATACAGAGCAGTATGACAGCACTATACAGATCAGTATGACAGCACTATACAGATCAGTATAACAGCACACAGCACTGTGATCAGTATGACAGCACTATACAGATCAGTATAACAGCACACAGCACTGTGATCAGTATGACAGCACTATACAGATCAGTATGACAGCACTATACGGATCAGTATGACAGCACTATACAAAGCAGTATGACAGCATTATACAGAACAGTATGACAGCACTATACAGATCAGTATGACAACACTGTGATCAGTATGACAGCACTATACGGATCAGTATGACAGCACTATACAAAGCAGTATGACAGCATTATACAGAACAGTATGACAGCACTATACAGATCAGTATGACAGCGCACAGCACTGTGATCAGTAGGACAGCACTATACACATCAGTATGACAGCACTATACGGATCAGTATGACAGCACTATACACATCAGTACATCCATGCCAAGTGACGAGCAGTCTAACATCTTACTTTTTTACAGCAAGGAGTAGCAAATGATGAAGGTATGTTTTTGGATACCAAGGTGAGTGAGACTGTGGGAACGAATGGAGAATCGGCGCTCTAAAGACCTTGAAACTTTTACCCGAAATGGAAAATCATTGGATAACTTATTAATAGAAGCTTCTATCTGGCTTCTCTCCCGGGCTGCACATCCTTTTTTAATACCAATACTTTTTGAATGCTTTCAAAGTCTACAATCCAAAAGAACTCTCAGCAAAAAAACAATGGAGTTTTTAAGAATCACATACAGCCCATGGAAATTGGCCTCATCCCATAGACTGCACACTTTGTACATTTTTCAATATTTTCAAAAATATGATGCAAGGACTTCCCATCTGCTGGCCGGACTACAATTCCAGAACTGTAACAGTTATAGGGAGCCTGTCACCAGCAACTCCCCTTCCCCCCAAAAGAAACACACACAGTAACAATTACTCTAAAATACAGTTTTATTTATGTCCTCTGTTAGTAAAGATTCAGTCATAGAGGAGGGGAGCTCCAGAATAGAGTCATGCGACCCCCCGCCCAACTACTGCTGACACTGCTAATCAGGAATTCGAAAGTTGAGAGAGGCATGCTGTATGTGACTTGCTGAAGAAAGTTCCTGAGGAAGGGGTGATTAAGGGAGTTGAAAGAGACATTAGCTGTGTGCTACTTGCTGAAGAGAAATCAAGTCCCTCATTCCACCGATCCTTCAGGAATACTATTCAGTGAGTCACACACTGCCCACAACTCCTTTAGTTCATTCATTCCTACCTCAGGAATTCTCTTCAATGAGTCACTCACTGCCAGAGTCTCTCTCAAGTCCATTATTCCCCATTCCTGAAGGGGGGCGGGTTAGCAGTGGCAGTTAGAAGACCGGGTAGCTGGACTTTATACTGTGAAGCAAATCCACGTATAATAAACTATGAGATCAGATTACATTTCATATAGATAGCCTATGAGTAGAAGTCTTGTTCGGATTCATTTTATAGTCACAGAATTGTCCTTACAAACATCTTAGGATATGTTAGGCAATGAGTGACTGTAAAGCAAAGTCCATCCATTTACCATCAGCTCTTATTAAAAAAAAGGATTTACAAACATTTAATTAGGCATTGGACATAGGGGACAGATGGAGTTCATTTTAGAGGAGCCATTTAAAACATAGTGGCAGGATGCCCATAATTGACTAAATACAAAAGAACATGTTGTATCTTTAAGAGGAATATTTTAAAACTGCCCTTGAATCTGAATACTTTTTGATTGTTGCTATTTCAGTTGCAGTAGATTTGTATGTATTTAAGCAGCTACTACTAACAATGTCTGATTTGTATTCTGTTTTTTGTAGAGTGTTTCTGAATGATTCAACCACTGCTGTCAACATTTCACCTAAGAAATGACATCTTGTATTTAGTGAGAAAAAGGAAAACTTCAAAGTTTTTCAAAAACTCACATTTTTGTAAGTCAAAAAACATACAAAATTACATACAAAAACATACAAAACTTAAACAACCCCTGACTGCCTGACAATGTAGATTGAGTGCATAAACAGTATAGGTTATATAGAAGGGCACACATACATCATTATGCTTTTATGTGTCTGAAATATGCATTATTATGACACTTTGCCCAATAAAAATATTCACAAAAGTTAAAAAGCACTCTTATCCAAAAGTTGTATTTAAAGCGTACCTGTAAAGTTACTGACAAAAATAGTCTTGGCACAACTGGAGAGAACCTTTGATAACAATTCCAACGATACTTGTTTCATGCTGCATCTTCATAGCCTGAAATATTACAGGTATATTTAAAGAGAACCTACCACCACGATTCTACCTATAAAGGTAGATCGGGTGGTAGGTGCATGTATGGGACTTGAGAATTGCCCTTTTTCGAGATAATACTCACGTCCTGGCTGTCTTTTTGAAATCTTTATTGCCCTAATATGTTTATTTTGTAAAGCGGCTACTGTGGGCGTGGAGTAGCTGTATATGAGACTACTCCACCCCCCAGTAGCCTCTTTGCTCCTCCTACCCTGAGATCTTTGCTGCGCAGCTCCTCGTAGCGTGCACAGAACACCAGCTTCTCGGATGAGAAGCTTCACACCGAAGATCTCAGGGTAGGAGGAGCAAAGAGGCTACTGGGGCGTGGAGTAGCCGCAATGCAGTGCCCTCTGCTGAAGTCAGACATTGCCAACACCCATTTTGTCACTGTACCCTGTTGTACGGGCACAGGGGGGCACTTGGAAGTGTGTTGTTTCGTTTTTTGGAGGGCAAATATAGCTGAAAAAGTTTTCATGTGTCAGGATGCATTTGGAGAGCCCTAATGGTACCAAAACAGAGGAAAGCCCCAACAAGAGACACCATTTTGGAAAGTACACCCCTTGGAGAGTTTAACAAGGTGTAATTTGTGTATTTGCCCTAACAGGTGTTTGATTCAATTAGGCCCCAAAAAGGAAAAAGGTGAAAATTTTCTCAAAAAAGTCACTTTTACCCCAAATTTTTGTAAGCCACAAGGGATAAAAGATGAATCAACCCCCATAAATGTGTAAAACTATTTATCCTAAGCACAGAACTGCACCACTTTTGCATATAAAGTGTTATATGGGTACACAGTAGGGCTCAGAAGGGAAAAAGGGGCTTTGGCCTTCTAGAAGCCAGATTTGACAGACATCCTTTACATGTGTCAGGATGCATTTGGAGAGCCCTAGTGGTACCAAAACAGAGGGGAACCCCAACAAGTGTCACCATTTTGAAAAGTCCACCCTTTGGAGAATTTAGCAAGGTGTAATATGTGTATTTGCCCCTACAGGTGTTTGCTTCAATTAAGTCCCTAAATGGAAAAAGATGAAAATTTTCCCAAAAAAGTCACTTTTATGGCTAATTTTTGAATCCCATAAGGCATTAAAGATGAAACAACCCCAAAAAATGTGTACTAGCATTTCTCCCGAGTATAAAATTGCCCCACACATGCAAATAAACAGACATCCTTTACATGTGTCAGGATGCATTTAGAGTGCCATAGTGGTACCAAAACAGAGGGGAACCCCAACAAGTCTCACCATTTTGGAAAGCACACCCCTTTGAGAATTTAGCAAGGTGTAATACGTGTATTTGTCCATAAAGGTGTTGGATTTAATTAGGACTTAAAAAGGAAAAAGGTGTAAATATTCCTATAATGGTCATTTTACTCCTAATTTTTATAGCGACAAGGGATAAAAAATGTAATAACCCCCTAAAATGTGTAAACCTATTTCTCTCGAGTGTAGAAGTACCTCACATGTGTATATAAAATGTTGTATGGGCGCACAGTAAAAGGAAAGGGGGATGTTTGCCTTTTAGAAGCCAAATTTGAAAGAAATGTTTTACATGCATTTGAAGAACCCTAGTGGTATGAAACAGATAAGAATTCGAAAAGTGACCCTAATTTTTGAACGCACACCCCTTAGAGAATTTCGCAATGTGTAATATATGTATTTGCCCCTACAGGTGAATGATCTAATTGGCCCTAAAAATTAAAAAGGTGAACATTTTCCTATACATGTCAGTTTTACCCCTAATTTATGTAAGCCACAAGGGATAATATATGAAATAACCCCGAAAGAGGTGTAAAACTATTTCTCACGTAGAAGTACCCCACATGTGCATATAAAATGCTTTATGGGCGCACAGTAGAGGAAAAGAGGGATGTTTGTCTTTTAGAATGCCAAATTTGACAGAAATTCTTCACATGTGTCAGGATACATTTGGAGAGCCGTAGTGGTACCAAAACAGAGGAAAATCCGAAAAGTGACCCTAATTGTTGAATGTACACACCTTGGGGAATTTAGCAAGGTGTAATGAGCATTTTGAACATATAGGTGGTTTCCAAATATGATGTACAATGGAGTCCAAGATGGAAATTGCAATTATTTCTGGAAAGTTCAGTGCCCATTATGGGGTGCCCGTTACAGGGCGCCCGTTATGGGGTGCCCATTATGTGATGCACAGTTTGTGCCACTGTAAAATGTCAGCTTTCTGATTAGGACGCCATATTTCCTTATGAGAGAAAGGCCCAACATGTGATCCTAAACTCTAGCCAGAAAGTCCAGCAGGGCTCCGGAATGATAAAGCACTTGGAATATAAATAAATAATAATAATAATAAATAAATGAATAAATAAAGAACTTGGAGATATATAAAGGATGAGCTAACAAATCTAGAGACTTAGAGGGGAAATAGAAAACCTAAATAAAAAACCTGCAAACTACATCCCCCAATGAAATAATGGAGGGGTATAGGGAGCAATGTGACCTAACAGTTGTTACAATTATTCATTTTACCGAAATGAATTCACAACAGGTTGGGCATGAATTGTGAATGTGTTGCGTATAAGGAGGTGGAATATACCAGGGGACCAACTAAACTTTTGTCACTCTGGAGTTGTCGCAGGTCTCTTAGTAGTATATAGTGTCCATCCTAACTCCTCTTTTGGAACAGACTCTTTATTGAGTCCTACCATTAGAAGCAGCAGAATTCACCGGGAAAATGCTGTCCTGGCAAAACACAGGAACATCTAATCCAGAGGTACTGGGGCCCCGTCCTTCTTGTCCCAATATTAGTTTCCTAATATCTTCCTCTTGAAAACTGAGAAATGATACGGCAGGACCTGCACATTGGAACAGCTCGTAAGAGTTGTACAGCATAATCTGTACAATGTACACGGCCAGCGCTTTTGTACCATATCTTCGTTTTTTGTAGGGAAATTATCGCCAAAGTGGTACTCTCTATAGTCTTTCTGACGTATCTAGGTAGCCCACATTTTGTGGTTAGCAAGTTATTAGCCTGGTACTAGGAATACGGTACCGTTCTCACATTGAACATATTTAGCTGTGATCTATGATTTGATATACTGCGACATAATGTTATTATCACACTCTTTTACAGTCTGCCACAATGATAGCTGCTAGGAGAACAAGTAGTGATCAGATTATTCTATGTTAGTTAAGCTTTTTCTATGTTCCATGAGAACTATTGGCTGTGCTGGCACATACCCTCTTCCAAGATGGCGTCTTCCAACGCCGCTATGCTTGTGCGCATGCGCGACATGCGCATTACAGCATCTGCTCTCCTTGACTTCTCACAGACATGCGCAGTAGCGCTCTGAAGACGCGAACGGCGTCCATGTGTTTGACTATACCAGGAGGAGGTACCTACACAGGTGAACCATTAGAGCACTTTCTTTATACTATATGTAATTTATTTGTAATAATTATACGATCGGTTATGAAAAAGACCGCTGCACTAAGGTGAATTTATATGTCTGACTTATACACTGGATCACAACAGAATATGCACTGTATTATATGTATATGCTGATCACTTATGTTTGTTTACTAATACAATGATGTCATCACTATGTGACTATATATATCTCTGTAAATCATGACACAATTGGCTTGACAAAGGCTGGGAAACAGCCGAAACGTCGCACGAGGTGGAATAAAAACCACGTTTGTTTTCACTATATGGAGTGCTGCCGTTTTTCATTTTTTATACTTCATGGACTCTGCATGGTGAGAGTGCAGGATAGCACCCATAGATCAATCTTTTCTAAGTGACTGTGCTGCTTTCTCCCTTGAGAAAGCCAGTGGGCGAAACACGTGTTGGGGCTACACAGTGCACACCCGGTATCCTGGTATGGTAATGACTTTCTAGTATTGTTTTAGAGCCGTTCATGTTAGCAAGCTAAGGCTTGTATATAGCTGTTTTCTACCTCTAGTTACTAGGTCTCCTACTCCATACGGATTCATTTTATTCCCTATGGCACTTTGCTTGTTCTATATGTGGCTATGCACTGTTTTTAATCATGTATTCCCATTGTATAACTACCATGCTATGTAAATTTGCTGTTATTAATAATTTTTTGCATAACTAATAAAATTTATTTAATATTTACAATTGTTTGTGAGCATAGTACCAATTTGTATTTTTTGATATTTAATTTCTAATCAGCCAATCACATGGCGGCAACTCAGTGCATTTAGGCATGTAGACATGGTCAAGACAATCTCCTGCAGTTCAAACCGAGCATCAGTATGGGGAAGAAAGGTGATTTGAGTGCCTTTGAACGTGGCATGGTTGTTGGTGCCAGAAGGGCTGGTCTGAGTATTTCAGAAACTGCTGATCTACTGGGATTTTCACACACAACCATCTCTAGGGTTTACAGAGAATGGTCCGAAAAAGAAAAAACATCCAGTGAGCGGCAGTTCTGTGGGCGGAAATGCCTTGTTGATGCCAGAGGTCAGAGGAGAATGGGCAGACTGGTTCGAGCTGATAGAAAGGCAACAGTGACTCAAATCGCCACCCGTTACAACCAAGGTAGGCAGAAGAGCATCTCTGAACGCACAGTACGTCGAACTTTGAGGCAGATGGGCTACAGCAGCAGAAGACCACACCGGGTGCCACTCCTTTCAGCTAAGAACAGGAAACTGAGGCTACAATTTGCACAAGCTCATCGAAATTGGACAGTAGAAGATTGGAAAAACGTTGCCTGGTCTGATGAGTCTCGATTTCTGCTGCGACATTTGGATGGTAGGGTCAGAATTTGGCGTCAACAACATGAAAGTACGGATCCATCCTGCCTTGTATCAACGGTTCAGGCTGGTGGTGGTGGTGTCATGGTGTGGGGAATATTTTCTTGGCACTCTTTGGGCCCCTTGGTACCAATTGAGCATCGTTGCAACGCCACAGCCTACCTGAGTATTGTTGCTGACCATGTCCATCCCTTTATGATCACAATGTACCCAACAACTGATGGCTACTTTCAGCAGGATAATGCGCCATGTCATAAAGCTGGAATCATCTCAGACTGGTTTCTTGAACATGACAATGAGTTCACTGTACTCAAATGGCCTCCACAGTCACCAGATCTCAATCCAATAGAGCATCTTTGGGATGTGGTGGAACGGGAGATTTGCATCATGGATATGCAGCCGACAAATCTGCGGCAACTGTGTGATGCCATCATGTCAATATGGACCAAAATCTCTGAGGAATGCTTCCAGCACCTTGTTGAATCTATGCCACGAAGAATTGAGGCAGTTCTGAAGGCAAAAGGGGGTCGAACTCGTTACTAGCATGGTGTACCTAATAAAGTGGCCGGTGAGTGTATATATATATATATATATATATATATATATATATATATATATATATATATATATTATTCTAAAAACAATACTACTGGCTAGAAATCTTGTCTGCAACACCATATAGAACCCTTCTATTCACATGAAGCAAGATCTATTGAGTCATTCATATGTAGCATGGGAGCAGACAAGAAATAAAGTAATAGCACCACCTAGTGGATATGGAAAGCATGTCTCCATCAATTCTCTAAAAGTACAAAAAAAAAAAAAATCAACAAAATGACGGTTCAACCTGAAAACATATATGAATACACAGTATGTGTAGAGAAGAGACTATTTTTCCATCACTTTAAGCTATATAAAATTTCTTTTTTTACTTTAAATATCCAGAATGGCTGATGGCTGAATGTCCAAGTCAATGTTTGCAGTTCTGTTGTGTGCTTCTTTGGAAATGTTTCACAAATCATTTTTTCATGACATGTGAGACTTTAATGTGATAGGATAGTTTTATTAATTACATATTTTCTTTATAAATTAGCCGATAAATTACTACAAAATGTTAAGAAATACGTTATTTTGTCATTTTTCCGACAAAAGTAGGCGGAAGTAGCAAAATTGAATAAACTTTTACTAAATTATGTTATAAATACAGCATCATTCTATCACCCTTTCCCTAAGTTCAGCTACAGATGCAGCTTCTGCAATTCTGCACACTGTAAACTAATTATTTCCTGCAGCTTCTTCTACATTCTGCCTTCAGCTGACAGACTGGACGGGGACTGTCACAATTAACATGAGAATTTACCTTTTAACTCCTCCTAGAGCGCCCACAGAAAAAAGAAGTCTTTAGATGTTGCTGCAGATTTCTTCTGGTCCTGCGCTAATCACAGGAGCAGGACCAGGTCTCTGGCTGTCAGAGGCAATCGGAGACCCAAAGTCAGTGATGGCGAACCTTTTAGAGACCGAGTGCCCAAACTACAACCAGGTCCCACTTATTTACCCTGATGTGCCATTTTAATCAGTAACTTATTGCTACCTGTTCTTCCGCTTCTTTAATTGTATCGGCCCCCTGAGGCTACCAATACAGTTGAAAGAAGGAAGACAAATTCAGCCATCATTGGAGTTTCTCTACAGGGTCTCTCTGTTTTTAGGAAGAATGGTGAGTCCAGCAGGAAGACCTACAAAGATATTGCACTTCTTTCAACACCTTCTCACTTTTCCTGTAGTTCCAAACAGTCAATGAAGTGTTGCTGTAAAATAGTCATAAGTTGCCTAGGACTGCAGGAAGATTTTATAGATTTGGTCCTGTTTGTTGAACTCTGTCCTGGGATGATGGCCCAAGTGCCCTCAAAAAGGGCTCTGAGTGCCACCTCTGGTACCAGTGCCATAGTTGCCTCGCTTGCCCCAAACTATACATATATCAAAACGACAGTCACACTCTAAAGAATTCATTTATAATGGTCATTTTGAGTCAATTTTAAAGAGGACCTCTCACCCTGAAAAACGGCACTAGTGCCAAAACAAACACAGCAGTGTTACAATGATAGCATTATCGGAAACCTCCTATAATGTTAACATCACTGCGTCATGCTTCAGTCACCGCCCCTAATCGCGCCCCCAATCCCGCCCCCTCATGAATACGCCAGACTCCTTTGAGTCTGAAAAAATATATATACTAATTCCACCAAAAAGTGTTGTCAAGTCGCCCCCCCCACCACCAAAAAAAACTAAAGATGAAAACATTTACATCTTCTCTCAAAGCTGATTTTCTGTATTAAGCCACCATGCTTATCCGGAAGGTGTTGATCTTCTTCAGAGGAGGTTTATTTGGTCAATTTGTATTGACAGGTTACCTTTAAAACTGGAATCTTCTATATCAGTTTAATAAACATAAGAATCACCTACAGGCAGCCATCTTACTACATTTTGTGCATCAGTCTGTGCAGGGCCGATTCTAGCATATTTGCTGCCTGAGGAGAATATTAAAATACTGCCCCCCCTACACCTGTTCCATTACCTGCTCCTTGTTTAGTAAATGCTGAAAACTTTACTAACAATAAACATCCCCCCAGACAGTCTAACTGACACTGTGCGACTGACTACAGGTTCTGGGAGTCATTAGTGACATTTAGTACCTTATAGATGACAATCTCTTCCAGCAGGAGGACTTTAGTCCAGGTTCTCTGATGTATCATGGCTGAATTCACAGCCAGATATCTCCACCTTACATCCCTAAAAATACCACAGTCACTTACATTATAAAGTATCCTGGATAACAACACTGTGCTCCTAAATAATATATACCCTTCACACCATAATTGACCTCACTCTCCCACACATATAAAACATTCCTTCATTGTATATAAATATTCTACTCCAATTTAATAATATACAGCTCCCATATACAGCTTAAATAAAATCTGGCTCCACATATACAGCACCCTCCCAGCTTAGTAATATACTGTATCCCATATACTGCCCCCCCAGCTTAGTAATATACTGTATCCCATGTACAGCCCCCCCCAGCTTAGTAATATACTGTATACCCCCCAGCTGAAATCTGGCCCCATATAAATATATACAGCCATAGCTGTATATAGCTATATACATAGCACACCCCACCCCCATCCCACAGTATAAAAACGATTCTGGCCCCATCCCATATAAAATACACAGCACCCCCCCCCCCCCCAACAGTTTGAAACGAATCTGGCACCATATAAAATACACCGCCCCCCACACAGTATAAAACGATTCTGGCCCCTTATAATATACATAGCACCTCTCCCCCACACAGTATAAAACAATTCTGGCCCCTTATAAAATACACAGCACAACAACCCCCCCCCCCCCACACACAGTATAAAACAATTCTGGCCATATATAAAAAGTATATATATATATATATAAAGGAGCATCCCCACCCCTACCCCTTACATTAGTATTCGCCCCTTATTAGCCACATTTAATTAATAAGCGTACATGAAAAATAATAAGGTGGCTCTGCTCTTCTGTGAGCCGTGGCTCCCGCTTGAGGTCATCAGCTGCCGCCTGTGTCACTGCATAGAACGGAGCGACGCCAGCAGCCGGAAAGGTGCTGTGTCGTTCCGCATATAAATTGCATCTGTGTCTTAAAGAGACAGGCATGATTTATTTAGCTGGTGGGCGAATCGTCCACATTAGAACAGCAAATTTTGCCGCTCTTTAAAGGGCCCGCATTCTGCCACCTGCGGCGAGATTTTCATCTGGACTCATGGCAGATGCGCCCCTGATTCTGCGTGTCCCTGTGCCAACTTCGACAAAATTATAGAAAATATTTAAAGCTGAAATGTACCCTCAACACCCTACTATACAACACCCACTTTTATTTTTAAAACTGCATAAAACAGTAACAATGTTGGCATAAATAATGAATAAAAAATGTACAACTTTTCAACATTAGAAAACTGAAATACTATTTCTGAATAGCTGCTCTACATAAAGACTGAAAAATATAATACAATATAATTTATATAAAAATCATATTTAGGACTTCAGCTGATACCTTCTTTGCCTCATAAATACTTTATTCTATTTTGCCTATTTAGTCCCATCATATTCTGCAGCCCACAAATTATTTTCAATCAGATATAAAAACAGATCAATTTTTTGGAAGACAAATGGAAGAATTCTATGGAGAACAGAAAAAATGGGTGAACCTTGAGTGAACCCATACAAATACAGGCAGAACAAGCTGCTTAGTCTAAAAACTTCAGAGCTGTATGGAAAATGCACTAACCATTAAAATACTAGCGCTATTTATGTACCAGGAGTATGCACGCTAGAGGGCTTCATCTCTGCAATATAGAGGGGAATGACTCAGACTGCATTAGCTCCCACATGTACGGGTATACTCTCCTCTAGAAGCAAAGACTTCAGCATTAAGAAACCAGCCATACGTTGTCTGTGAAACCTTAATAGGGAAGTTCAAGTAATGAAAATATTTGGCCAAATAAAAAGAACAAGCTAAAAAAACTAAAAAACTTTACTGGACATGTAGCTGCAGGGCTAAAAGTGCCTGGGGGTGAAATAGGTAAGTCAAGCTCTCCTTGGGTTTCTTTTATCTCTTTGCATTTGTTTTACCACTTTCTACAACCACAACATGCACAGACTGTTCAAAACCAAGTAGATGGGGTATATTAGAGCAACACCTCATTATCGGGGTTCCCACTCAATCAGGTAGTATAAGAGGTTTGATCTCCATCTTATATCAAAACTTGTTACTGAAATACAAAAGTATTTTCTTCAGATAAGGGGAAATGAGAGGGGGCCAATGGGCCAAATACAGAACAGCAACGGGTGGATATTTTAAAAATGACTCTGAAGTTGTCCCTCTAAGAGACCCAGAAATTCTCTGAGTTATTTTGTTTTATTGTGGGTCCTGTTGTTCTTCACAGAATTGTGACCCGGGATCTAAATGCAGTTCTGCAAATGCTAATATGATGGATGTGTTCTTGGAATGTTTACATATGGCCCATACTACAATATAGTTTTAGAATTGATAAGATTGTGGTATCTCCCCAATGTTTGAGGGAGATAACACTGATGCAGGATCCCTCTCTATAACTATTGTTTAGCTTTTTTTTTTATCAGCCCAGGAAACTGGAAACTTGCTTTGTAACTGAAATGGAATCTTTGATCTCTATTATGATACTTTGTGCCTAGGGATGTACATCTTTCACAAGTGCTATTGTGTTCTTTACCTGCCTAACTAACCTATTTATATACCTGCTGTGCTAAGGAAGAGCTGTCCTGTCCAGATTATGACTATATCCATGCGGCACTGCCTATCATAACCCGGGTTCGGGGTTGCATGTTTCAGGCAGGAGTGCAACAGCCATGAGGTGAGTAGAGTCTCTCGCTTCAGGCAGCCCCACTTTAAGCAAAGAAGGGGGCAGCATGAAGGGTGCAGCCACCACATTGAGTACCCATCTACTAAACGATACATTTCTACTGCATGGGGTAGAGTGGGGCACCATTATAGAGATCGCCTCAGGCAGTAGAGAGTTTAGGTTCACCCCTGATTTCAGGGTTTAGATGATTTAATATTGTATTGTTCTTTTAATTTTTGTTTGTACAGAGAGTGTTTCTTTGTTTATGTATATTTATTTTAATGAAAATGCTGTTGCAGTTGAATAACAAAAAAGATCTGATTGAAAAAGAGGTTGAGCCAATTAGAAACTAATAAGAGCTTGTTCTTAGCTACTTCTGGTAAAGCCAACACTGAATCATGTTAAAAATACTTTGCTCAGTTAATTAATTTTTTGGGAGTTGATCAAGTGCTAAATAACAAGCCTCCTCTGATCATCAGGGTTGTGCTCTCAGAAGCAGGATGTGCCATCACACCCAAATCCTAAATACTGCAAGTGATATGTAAGTAAACAGGTTAGAAACTACAACAAACATTTGAGTAAGCAGTTTGTTGTCTTCAAATGTTACATTTATACAAGTATAGCTTGTTATAGTGTCACTTCATGACTAGGAGCATTTTAACAATACTGTTCATTACCGAACAACTTGTCAGACCCTACTGTATTCTATATAGTCTCAGGATCTGTTCATCACCATCAAATGAAGGAGCCAGAATTTTAAAGAATAGAAATCCTGATGCCGATGTAAACAGAGTATTGCATCCATTACAGCATTTTGACATATTTACATTCAATATAAGCCTGGATCCATATTTCTCCAATAGTCCACATGTAGATAATTTACCTCTACCTGAGAAAAGAGATAATTTGATCACAATAATGAAGCCAGGAACCATCTGCTCCATGCTCCATCATTTATCCTGTGTCATCGGGGCCTCAGACATGAGCATTACGTTGAAGGCCTTTTTCCTGATAAAGTGTAAAACCTGTAGTTTACCCTGATGTAGTCTCCTACATTGTATACATTCCATAAAATATCCAAAAACCAATTTCGGCAGGACCCCTTAGAAAGCCAGACAGCTAATAGGGAGATTTATGAGGTCATCCCACAATGGGGTGCTGGGCAACCAATTATTATTTGTCATTTCTTTGGCATATTGATTTCATGCAGTCCTGTTTATGTGCTGTTGATTACATGAATTTGATTGTATTATTTGCCCTTATGTAATGCATCATTTGTTGAACATATAGTGGGTGATCTCTGGTCATATTCCATTTCATGTCATATGACTTTTAATTGTGTTTTTAAGTGTTTGTCTAATGTTGTATGAGCTTTAAATATAGATTAATGTCATGTTTGGTATAAATACTACTGCTGTCTATTATAATTTGCTCTCCTGTTTTATGTAGGTGTTTCACCTAGAAATGAGTCTGTAAGGAGTTTAAAAGTGGGGAAAAGGTGAATGTTCACTTTAAGACACTTTTGCATCTAGGAAAAAGCCATATCCTGCAGAAAACAAGATTGTTCTGGGTATGGTCAAGTTACAAAACTAAAAATAGGCACATGTTTATTTAGTCAAGATCTAACATGGAAAACTAAAGCTGCGCCCTTAACCTGACAATACTGAATATTCAGATAGATCTCTAATAGAAGGGCCACATGTGAGAGCAATTCTACCTCATAACAAAGATCATTGGCGTGGATTTATCGTTCTGGACCGGCCTTCAGATACCATTGTGATACTGTAATGTTGTCAGAGTTTCAATATACTTTGTTTTCCGTTTGTTTTGGCATTCAGTAGGGAAATGAGCAGTGTGTTACTGGCTCTTGTCTTAGCTACAGAGGGAAACAGGCTTCATATCGTTTTCTTAACAGAAAGAAAACAGCTCTTTAATATCTCCATTTAGAAATTAAATAGAATTGTAATGAGAAACAATTGAGATTGTTCTGAGTAAACTGCTGATGTACAATTGATAGAAACCTGCTGCTGCCCATTTAGCCAAGTTGCTAAGGACAACAGCACAAGCCATTTGTCTTGATATTCCCAAGATATTTGCAAGATGTCTTAAAGATAGCGCAAAGAGGCTTGATTATGTATACTGTATATGGCAGATGTAAATAGGAAATACTTAAAAGAGAAAACTGTGAGAAAAGTATAAGTGCACGTAGTAACTTGCAGGGATGCAGATGAGAAAGTAAAGTGACACAGCTGTACAAGCCAGCCCACGTAACCTGACTTTAACCTTACAGTGTCTCAGTCTTTGTTATTTTGTCTTATGACCCAGACTATCATAGTAACTTGTACTACCCTGGCAATGAATAATTTCTAACTTGCATACAATTTGTATTAGGATGTACATAGCAGAAGCAGATAAACAATGACCGGTGTGAACAGGGAACCACCTGCCCTCACAATGACAGATTAGCTAGGTGCATATAGCGGCTAACATTACAGTCCGTCATCTCCAGAGAGTGCTGCTCAGAGGACAAACACTGAATTCGCAGGAACATGACCCCAGAATGTTATTTCACTATTATAAAACAGCTGCTGAAACGCGGATACTGGGGTAACGAAGCAAAAGGGGGGAACTAGTAAATTTTATAAAGGGTTATAACTCAATTCTTGATTATCTAAAGAGTTTATTTCTATAATCTTTGGGGTGTACAAATGTTCGCTATTTCATAGTGCCTATATATAGTCTGAACAGTCTTCCCCCAACATACACATGTACACAATTTGTACATAGGAAATACCTGGACCAGTCTGGTAATCATTGGTTTACCTACTGAGCACCCATGACTAGGATAAGTATTCAGCGCAACAAATATGAGTTTGCTGTACATGTCACAACTCCTGGTTGCTTTTGATTAGAGATGAGCAAATCATTCAAGAGTTGATTCTGTAGAAATCTTTGCAATTCGGATCCAAATCTTTCAGTACCAACCTTGATTGTCCTGGAAATTAATATACAACCCCCCCCTAATCCTTTAAAACACATTTCCTATCTCATTTTGTTAATGTTATTAACACATTTTCAGTTTTCATTAAAAGGGATAGTAACAGAGGCCTAACAGACAATTAAGGAAACTATAGAAGTCTATTGAAATTAATGGACATTTTAAAGTATACATTAGGCTTCAGTTATTATCGTACCGTATATACAAGACTTTTTCAAATTGAATCAGAAAGAAATCGATTTAGAGTCTGAAATTTGTCAGATTTGTTCAAAATCTATAAATTGACAAATAAACTTATCTTTACTTGTGGTCATAGATACAGATATTCACCAGGCCATAAACAATCCCTAACCCTTGTCACACTAAGTAGAAAAATGTAGTTACCTGCTCCTGATATACTGTCCCTGGACATAAAATATAACATATTGGTTTTCTAATCACATCTATTATTATTGGCAGTTTAGAGCTAGATGAGGGCTATTTTCTTGCATCATGAGCTGCAATTTTCTTTGGTACTATTCCGGGTTTGTGTGACTTTTTAATCACTTTGTTTAAGCCATGTGGCATGTGGAGATACTTTTTCATGCACTCACTAAATGGGTTAAATAATAGATTATATTTATAGAGGGCAGTCCGAAAGCAGCGATACCATATGGCAAGAGATTTTAGTAATTGTTTTATTTTTTATTATGATAAAATGAAGTTCATGGAATAAAGGGTGAATATTTTTACTTTTTCCCATGTGGGGAATAGAAGGTGAATATCCTGATGGCAGCTTTTATACATGACAGTACCATAGTACTGCAGTGTGTACTGGCCGTCAGCATACAGCTGTACCTAATACAGGGTTAACTATGAAAGGCGATCAATGGTGCAGGAGGTGCCAATGCAGGAGGGAGAGTTGTCAGAGTATTGAATGTCCGGGATCGGTGAGTACACTGACCGGCAGGAACCCAGCTGTCACTATATGCCGAGCTCCTGCTGTGATAGCACAGGCTCTCCTGTGCCCATGCGATCTCCTCGTACGTCTGATGCTTTAAAGCAGAGCTCACCAGAACGTACTATAATGTCCAGGTGAGGGAAGGGGTTGAAACGAAAGTAAACAATTTAGTAAGATATAATAAATCAAACTATTGTATAAGACACTGGACAAGTTTGCAGAAAAATCAGAGTTCATTTTATGCTAGAACAGTGCCAAAAAAGGAGGCGGAAAGGAGAGAGGTTTTTGTAGGTTGTGCCAAAAAATAGGCACTGGGACAATGAGGTATTTACTTTAGTAAACAACCAGAATAAAAAAAGATATTTACAAAAGAAACCTCACATTTGGCAAGAGGAGAACACACAAGCCACATAAAAAATGTATTAACGTTTATCTGAACTGGAGATATCAAACCTCCAACCCTACACCTAGATAAGGGCTTTATATTTCAGAAAAATATAGTGTAATCAGTTTATATTCCCCAGGTTTTACCCCATTAAACTACTAACCACTCAGGTAGGGTATGAAATGTAGAATTCCCTCTTTTGTGTTAAATTTCACTTGTTTACCCAAAAGAAATCTTTAAAAGTCTCATATTTCCCAGAGATGAGTCAAGCTTCAGGCTGCAGGGGAATCGTCACTTCAGATAAGAATTTCATCTTGTAGTGCTGCTACACAGAATGAATCCAGGAGAAGCCATCTATTTGGTCTTCCCTTTCTGGGTTTATAACAAACCTTTTTGCCTGGTTATCTTTCTTTTTATGTCAAAGATTATTAGATGGGAATGTAATGGATAAACCAAAATTGAGACAACAAAAAGAAAATATGGAGGAACCTAACCCTATAGCCTATTACACGTGAATGCAAAGTCCCTGTAAGTCACAGAAAAAAAATGGACACGGGGGAAATGGAAATGCTCACAAAATTTAATTATTGTACATAATGTAATGGAGTCTGCTCCTCTCTAGTAAGATGTCTGGTTGGTGACAAGTAAATGAAAAATGTATAACAGAATTAGGAATAGACTGCAGTTCTATAGCTCTCCAAACCACTAAATCTCCAAATCTATGTTTTCATTGCATGCTACACAAGCGTACTTCAACCAAAATCATTAAAGGGTAAAATAATCTGTGACATTAAAAAACCTCTACTGACGAGATATTAACATTGCTCCCCGGAGGCAGTGGAAAGACATTCAACTAATTAGTGAAAAGCTACTGATTTCAATGAATGTCCAACCCATTAATACACAAGCATAGTGTTTCTATACATGTGTGACATCTACGAGGTTAACATGGGCCACTTTGAAGACAAGATGATGTACATGATTGTCTGCACTGGAGACTTGACCTAAGCTGGTCTTTGAATACACGGAATAAAACATAAAAGTTCTTTACCCTGAAGCGATAATATATGAAGTAATGCTGACTTTTACGAATAACGCAGCGTATAGTTATCAACTCCAATGTCCCCATTTGCTTTGAGATTCAGCTCTAGCAGCATGTGGTCTGTAATATATAGGCCTCACTATCTCATTAGTACCAATCTTTTGGTTTCAACTATTGTGTTAGGTCTAATATTTCAGTATTACTTTCAACTATGGATCCTGCAGTCTTTACCCAATAGATTCTAATACAATTCACAACTACTTGTAACATAGCTAAAATACTGTATAGTGACACAGAAAAATAAAGGCTACATTCACACGGACGTATAAAAACGGCCGTATACGTACCGTTTTTTTACGGGTTACATACGGCCACATTCATTTCAATGGACAATACGTTCAACCATTTATATTGCCGTTTTTGACACTGGAGTGTACGTACCGTATACTGGCCGTATAAAAATATAGAGCATGTCCTATTTCCTCCCGTATTTCAGTTATGTATGCCCTTAAAGTCTATGGGCATGTATAAAATACGGGTTAAATACGTGCTGCATACTGATGAAAAACGTCACGTATATACGGGCTCATACGGCCCGTAAATACAGGACTGGAGAAATCATACGGTCGTGTGAATGACTGTAAAATTTTCACACTAGCAACAAAGTCTGGTTTTGTGACTCTGTTTATTCTGTGTGCATCTGTCGGATTAACAGGCCTGAATGATAGATTATTGGGAAACAGAAAAAGTATGCATTGAAATATTTTAAAGTGCACTACACAATGCCATATTTACTTAAAGAGGTTGTCCAGGTATAAAGTTTTATATATGGTGGTTTATATGGGAGAGCTTTAAAATTAATAAAAAAGCATAAATGGGCAGCAAGGGGGCTTAGTGTTTAGCAGGACCTGGGTTCTAGTCCCAGGGTCAACATCTACAAAAAGTTTGTATGTTCTCTACGTGGGTTTCCTCCAGGTCCTCCAGTTTTCTCCCACACTCCAAAACATACTGGTAAGTTGATTAGCTTGTGAGGCCCCTTGGGGACAGTGAACGATTTGGCAAGCTCCGTGCAGTGCTGCATAATCTGTGTGCACTATATAAATAAAGGAATTATTATTTATTATTATTATTATATACTTGCAGTCACTGCCGGGTCTCTGTTTGTTTACCATTCCAACCCCAGCTGCACGCCTGCTACTGCCTGAAACGAATGCTGTAGTAGTCACGTCACTGTGGTCAAGACGGCACTGCCAGCCTCCGTAAAAACAGACCCGGCAGTGACGGCCTGCACTGCCACTGAGTGCCAGCGGGGAGAAAGGAAAGTATATGCTGGTCATTAATTTTAAATCTTTTTACATATCTGAGCAACCACTTTAAGGGTGAATAGAGAAATGGTAGACTCCCTATAAAAGGGATAAACTCTGATAATGCAACCACATTAAAGCTTTAGGCAATGACTCCACAATAGCTACAAGTTTTAGTAAAACTGTGGAAATCCCAGGAATGCATCTTAATGTTAGGGCCCCCTGTGCCTCAGTAGGGGCCCGAGACCAATTTTTTACCCCATATCACACCCATATTTATCATGCTGACAACTAATGAAAAATATTTTTGTATTGTTTCATTCATGAGTTTATTAATGATTCATTAAACTTGGCACTCATTAAGGAAGGTCATTGTAATCCATCATGCCATATCATTCAGCTAATTTACAAAAATAGATGTCTAATTTTTTTCCCTTTTATTATACTGTTCTGTAAGGACACAGCTGAGGAAATGAAGTGGGTAAGAAAAACATTCCTAGCATTTTAAAATAAATAAATAAATGCACATTTATTCTTCATCTCCTTGCGGTACAGAATGTACTCATTTAGGTTGCGCACATAATGTAAACAAGGACACAAAGACTGGTAATAATTTAGATTCTGACTCTGATCATTCTGCATAAGGATGTCCACAGAAAATTACAAAGTTATTTCATTCAACCATTGCTGGAGGGGTCACTATGAAGAAGAGAAAATAAAATAAAGCTCACCTAAGCATAAGGCTCTATTCATGGCACGTTTATGGGCTGCATCTGCAGTAAATACCCACATGAGAATAACAACAATGCAAACTTGCATGCAACATACCCAGAGGGCCAGTTCTAGACAAAGTGGGGCCCTGGGCAAAACTAAAAGTGGGGCCCCAAAATTAAACTATTTTATGACCAGTCACAGTCAGCAAAGGCTCCCTTTAGTATGGTAAAACAAACTGTAATATGGGAGAATTTTATAGGAGATAGATAGATGATAGGGAAATTGATGGGCAGCATGGTGGCTCAGTGGTTAGCACTACAGTCTTGCAGCACTGGTCAACATCTGCAAAGAGTTTGTATGTTCTCTCTGTGTTTGTGTGGGTTTCCTCCGGGTCCTCCAGTTTCCTCCCACACTCCAAAAAATTACTGGTAGGTTGAATAGATTGTGAGCCCCATGGGGACAGGGACTGATCTGGCAAGCACAGTGCAGCACTGCGTAATCTGTGTGCGCTACATTAATAAAGAATTATTAATTATAATGATTATGATAGAAGATAAATATGAAAGATGATAGAGATTTCTAGATGCAGAATATAAAGTAGATGATATATGCTGTAGATAGATATGAAAGATAAATAAAGTAGAAGAGAAACAGAAGATTAATAAATAGAGAAAAAGCGAGATATATAAATGGTCAGATTATAGGAGATAGATAACTAGACAGATAGATGATAAGCATCTTCAACCGGGAATTCAACCAAGGGGTATTAACCCCGGGATTTCTGGATATTTCGTTTCGTTATCGGGCAGAGCAATTTTGACAATTTTGACGTTTAAAAATAAAAAATATAGCAATAAAACAGAATAAAAAGTAAAGGCGCCTAAATAAAACCTATATAATTTTGAAAGCAGACAACCAGGCGATGCATTTGGCAATTAATATTCAAAATTCCTCTGAAATATGTACAAATCCAGAATACTTAAATAAAGAAAATATACTTTCCTAAAACAGTAAGATGTGAGGATATCATACAGACCCCACATGTGTATATTCACCAAAATATGCACCAAAGGGAATGTTAAATCCACAGGGAAAACCAAACAATTTAAGGAGAAAATTGCATTGAGCTTCACAAAGATCTATCATTGTATGCTCCTTACACAATGGTAACCCAAATAGATAACTATAAATCCATAAACCAAGCTAATGAGATAATATAAGTCACTTTTAGATGTGCGCCAATGTATTAGCAGCACAATAACAGAACCCTCCGCGCTTCATAAGAATTTGAGTGAGAATGTCATAACACAGGTGTAAGTAATGGAGGATGGTGTGAAATAAAAACTTTATTCCAGAACATGTCTGTGTTTTTGGTTTTACATAGAACTTTATGGACATGTTCTGGGTCGCGGCGTTAATATGTTGCCACATTAGGCGAAGAGGATCGAATGTTCATCATATCAGTCAATTTTCGCAAAAAAATTTTCGCAGTCTGATGGCTAAGAATCTGGAGGGAGGTCACACTTCAGGGGACTGTATCTCTGGATCTGTGACATATAGAACCTCAGTTTTTTTCCTAAGAAAGAAGAGAGTCTCCTCTTTTATATGAATCTAAATTTGTGTTTCTAAGTGTCAGGAAAATTGAGATATTAACTGTTAAACTGCCATCGGGAGTGATTTTTATATATAAAAATGGCACCTGATATTCTCACTTTAAAAGTGAATATCTTTGGATCCATGGCACCTAGAAACAAAGTTCAAGATTCATTTCGTTCAAGGTCCACTTTTCCTACCCATAGCACCGGCCCTGCATACCCAGAAGGTATCCATATATAGAGTGAATATATAATTACCGTATATACTAGAGTATAAGTCGAGTTTTTCAGCTCGAAAAATGTGCTGAAAAACTCAAAGTCCGCATCAGATCACCTTTATTTTTCTGTAGCACATGTCCAGCAGACTGCCCCATTAATAAAACAGCAAGCAGAGTGCCCCCATTAATGTAATGTCCAGCATAGTGCCCCCATTCAGTTAAGGGGGGCATCTGAAGTAGACTTTTCATTAAAAGGGTGCTCTGCTGTGGACATTTCATTAAGGGGGACTCTGCTGTGGACATTTCATTAAGGGGGACTCTGCTGTGGACATTCCATTAAAAGGGGATTCTGCTGTGCTGGAATTTAATGGGGGGCTCTGCTGTGGACATTTCATCAATGATGTGCAACTGCTTCAATACACTTTATTAGAGTAGTGGCTACATTCCCGCTCCCCTAGGGCTTATACTCAAGTCAATAGCTTTTCCCTTTTTTGTGGTAAAATTAGGTGCCTCAGCTTATATAGGAGTAATTACAGTATGAGGGGTAGTTCAGCTGCAGAGCACAAAGAGACCGGGCCAGGCAGGGGCAGCATCCACATCTCCTACACTGGTCTGGACAGTAGTCGGGGTAGAGGGTTTTTATACAGTTAGGGAATGTGATTGGTCTTCCTAAATAGCTGGGTTATAAAAGCATATTTGAAGTTCATAATTAAATTATTTTTATAAACAGAACACTATTAAGGATATAGAGTATATAGAGTAGTAAGTAAGTCTAAAAATCCAGGCACATGTTAGTTTGTATGCTGGGGGGGGGGGGGCTAGTCATGTGAACAGCTCATGACCCATGGGACACTTAATCCACCACTGACTTCCTAAATAGGTTTCCCCTAGCTGTGCTCTGCAATAATAAAAAAATAAAATAAACAAAAAACTATCTTCAACCAATTCGCATACATGAATACTGAATCCTCAACAACCTCACAAACTGTAAAATCTGAATTAAGGATTTTGTGTTTCCCCTGAATGGCTAAAAGGTAAAAGGTAAATGTATGTCATTGTGCCCTGTGCGATACCCTTTTTTAGTTATCTAAAACCCATCCAAATAATATAGTTACAGCGGATTTTTGCATTTTAAAGATTTCCTTCCTTATTATTTATTAAACATTTTACCATGACAACCAGATGAAGTGCAAGTGAAAATCTTTGTTCCCTTCTCTGCAAAAAGGGAATCTAATTCTGTCCGCGGCCTTACCTGGTATCAGCACTGTTGCCTCGGACCGCACATAAACCAACATAAACCAACACATTGAGCTAGTCATCTTGATGACTAGTACATCAGAGGATCATACTCCTTTATAGTCACACACGTCAGTGCAAGAGTATGTAATAATGTCCTGGAGTTGGTCCATTACTAACTTAAATGCTGGAATTCTTGCCCCAGGGATCCAGTGGGCCATTAGCTTCCCCAACCAGGGGCAGATTAAAACTTCCATGGGCCCCAGGTTGTATGAATATTATAGCCCGCTCGCATCTGGAATTCACTATCCTACATCTGTTACTAGAATCAATTCTTGGGGGGAATGGAGGATGCATCCCTTCTGCTTTCAATCTGCAGTTTCAGAACCTTTATAGGTCCTTAAAAGGTTCTGAAATGGCTCTTGTGTACATGTGTATTCAGAGCAGGAACAGCTGTATAAGAATTTCATGGGTGAAGGTCTTTCTAAAATTTGGTAGGTAGTTTGGGTTGTCATGGGCCCCTTAAAAGGATTGGGCCCTGGGCTACCAACTAAACCTCCTATATTATAATCCACTACTGTCTCCAACTCAAGTATTTCAGGTAATTGGGTCCCTTTTCCCTTTAATGGTATATTAAACTGCATATTTCCTTCCCTAGTTAGGTTGCATTCTATAACACTAAGTGGTGGGATACTAGTGTACATTATTATTATTTGTACAGGCAGTCCCTTACTTAAGGACACCTGACTAACAGACGACTCATAGTTAAAGACGGACCTCTGCCCACTGCGACTTGTGGCAAAGCTCTCTGAATACTTTATTATACAATTTTTACATCTACAGGCGGTCCCCTACTTAAGGACACCCGACTTACAGACGACCCATAGTTACAGACGGACCCCTCTGCCCACTGTGACCTCTGGTGAAGCTCTCTGGATGCTTTATTACAGTCCCAGACTGCAATAATCAACTGTAAGGTGTCTGTAATGAAGCTTTATTGATAATCCTTGGTCCAATTATAGCAAAAAATTTTGAAACTCCAATTGTCACTGGGGCAAGAAAAAAATTTGTCTGGAACTACAATTATAAAATATACAGTTTCGACTTACATACAAATTCAACTTAAGAACAAACCTCCAGACCCTATCTTGTACGTAACCCGGGGACTGCCTGTATTGACTTTTCATGATGCTTAAAGAGGACCTGTCACCCTCAAAAACGGCACTAGGAGCTGCTTACTAAAGGGGAAGAGGCAGCACCTCGGACCTCCCCCTCATAAAATAGGTTTGTAGTGTAGAGCGCAGCAGTGTTAGTTAACGTTATCAGAGGTTTCCAACATGTCAGTGTCTTCCTCTGTCGGTGGAGTGCAAATGAGGAGGCGCAGATTGTGTCTCCCTTGAACACGGTCAGTTTGAACATGGATTTAGGCTGGCTGGCTGTTTGGATTGATTAGAACCACATCCACTACTCGCCTGAAGCTTATCTAAGGTTCATTGATAGTTAACTCACTGATATTGACAGGCTTTCTCTCTACTCACATTAGTCCCTTGCTACTCTGTTTTGTCCTTATCTCAGAGTTTTGACCCAATCACTGTTAAGGGCAGGACTCTGATATCACATAAGAGATTTCCACACTCATGTTAGGCTTTCTGTTATTGATCTTTCTTTCTAGGCTCCAGACTTTTCTTGTGATTCTGATCTCCTGGTATCCCGACTTTTTGCTTGTGTTTTGACTTTTCTCTGCTCTTGTGATTTAGTACTGTCTTTGTCCTCTTTTTTTTCTGAACCAGCTCTGCTGTATTGTCTTGTCCTTTCATTGTATTTTGCACTTTGTCCTTTACCACTACAAATTGGGAGTTTGCCTACTTAGCCAGGTTTTTTATTACAGCAGCTTTCAGATTCGCCATATAGTACATAGGCTTATTTTACTCAGAAACATTGCTCCCGCAGTATAAACCTACATATCCCTCAGCTCATAATCCCTCCATCTGCCTTGGGATATTCCAGCATGCATATACCCTATATTCACGCATTCTCTTCTTCTCAGTGAATGAGATGTTTCAACATTTAAATTTTCTAACACTGCATATGACTCATAATTTGCAACTTAAGAAATAGAGTTTAGCATCAGGCTGAGGTGTTGTCTACTATCCATTTTTAGAGACTGTTATTTGATACATATGGTAAGGTTAATTGAAATAGGCAGACCCATATGGAAATCTGCCTTAATCCTGGATTTATGCCTTAAAGATAGGACATATCTGAGTTTTACTGGATGGATGGCAATGCTTGTTATGACCATGCTTAGTGGTCTATATCTTCCTGTCTCCATCAAGTATGTCTGGGACTGCATCCAAATAATGAGAATTGTAAACAGATGTGTACATCAAAATACTGTAAAGCAGACCCACTGCTTGCAGTAGTGTTGGGAGTTGTAGTCCTTTACATAGAAGCATTTTATACATTTTTCCATCCCGAGAGTTTGGCACTTTACAGATTGCCAAAGGGTTATGTATACAGCACATATATCAATCATTAAAACCACTTGCCTAATATTGTTTAAGTCCAACTTTGTTCCACTAAACATAGTATGGAATTTACAAGACCTCTGTAGCCATCCTGTGTTATCGGGCACTATGATATTAATAAGAGATCCTTTAAGTTGGGAGATGGGGCTTTTATTATTTTTCAAACTGTAAACTTTAATTAGGGGTTTTCCCTAAAACACAATAGATACACATTATGCACCAGACAATATGCTGGATAAGGTATTTAGTTCACAATACATCCCATAATGTATAGCTTACTAACATGACAATACATGTCTCTCCAAGATCCTCACATAATGTAACTAGAGGCTTTGGAACATTATCCAAAAAGCACATCCATGGAAACAGAACCCACTGTAGAAAACTAAAACTAAAAAGAAAGGCTAGACAACTAAAACTAAAAAGAAAGGCTAGAAAATCTATCCACAATAATACAAAACCTAGGAAAAGACCAGACAGATAGTAAAAACTAAGGGGGTACATTGAAACTGTAGTATAGCTACATGTACGGAAGTGCGAAGTTCAGATAGCTCGGGGAGGCCATGCAGTTATGTTCCAGGTTAATATGCCACTAAGAGCAAGGAGGATTTTATTGAGAAGAATTGTTTTGCGGATTATTGATCAGATTGGCAATTGAGGATTATTTCCGAAAGCACATACTGCTGAAAGCCATGACAATGAAAACATTGATACATTGATCAGGTATGTTTGATCTTTACAAGGTTAATGTAGGTGCAATATGTAAAAGTCAGGACCCAATGTACTATAAACAACTTAAATGGGCCAACTTCTGCCCAATTCAACCCTTAATGTCACATATATTACAAAACCATGAGAGAGTGAGAAGGAGACAACTATTGGAACAATATGTCAATCAACTTCTATCTGAGGAACCATGCAAGATCTCACCCCTTGGTTTTAAATCCTGCAGTGCTCAAGATGTGCAGGCCCATCTGAAGTTTGCCAATAACACCTGGATGATAATGTGAGTCATTGGGAGAAGATGCTGTATTCAGATGAGAAAAATTGAGCCCGTTGGCATTAACTCAACTCACGGTGTTTGGAAGAGGAGAAATGCTGCCTTAGAGGTGTTTCTCTGCTAAGGGTGCAGGACTACTTCACAGCATCAATGGAAGAATGGATGGAGCCATGTACTGTAAAATCCTGAGCGACAACCTCCTATTCTCCGCCAGGACATTAAAAATGGGTCATGTCTGGGTCTTCCAGCAAGACAATGACCCAAAACATACATCAAAAGCAACAAAGGAGTGGCTGAAAGAACCACACTCTGGTCATGGAGTGACATTGCCTAAACTTAATTCCATAGAAAACTTATGGACTGAACTGAAGCTCTGAATTCCCAAGCGACAGCCTCAAAATCTTAAAGCATCATCAGAATCTGGCGAAATTAACCACTACCAGCATATCATCAAGCAGCTGAGCAGCTTCACGATCATGTTTCTCTCATAGCTTAGTGAGGTAGCATCATCAAGAAAATCAACTTTGAAGTGAGGTGTAAATTGCTTTTATGAAGTCAAGGAGGCGGAGAGTTTACACTCAAGTCAAGCTTTACCTGTCTCAGTATTCCCCCTTCACTGTAATGAATGATCCTGCATCCAAGGACATCATTGACCTGATCTTCTGAAGTCTGACGCATGATGTAAATCACAGGGGAGGAGGCACTTGGAAGTAGGGAGAGCTTGACTTCAGTGTTAAACTCTCCACCTCCCTGACTTTATCAACCAGTTAACACCTGACTTCAAAGTTGATTTTCTTGATGATGCCTCCAAGCTGGGCCATGAAAGAAACATCATCTAGAAGGTGTTCAGCTAATTGACAAAATACTGGTAATCTCTCAATGTTAAAATTAACCTATCTTTAAAATGATAGAATGTCCATGTCTTTGTCAGTGGGAAAACTTAAGAAATCAAATACCGGTATATATGTTTTATATATATATATATATATATATATATATATATATTAACCAAAATTTGCATTGAATAATGAATCTCAGGGGAAGGAGATAGAATTCCAGAAAAGATGCTTGGATGGCTTATAATAAAGGTTTTATGTAGTATTTCATTAATTTAAAGTCAATCAATAAAGATCAATTCCCCAAAAATATAAAACAGAATATCTTTTCACAGAAAAATCTGTTAGCTATAACACATATGATCTGCTACTATAATGCAATAAAACCAGTATATTTTAGAACACTTTTTAAGCTACAACACATTTCAGAATAAAGAATCATCCTGCTGCCTACCTTCCCCAGTCAGTAAGAATCCTCTTTACGACAAACACATTCAAATACCATAAAGTGAGGAGCCTTTCAATGGAACATGGAGAATGTTAGGTTACTACAGGAGGTTTAAACAAAATCTCAAAAACACAAGTTAAGATTATGAAAAGCTGCCTCCTGCACATTATATGACATATATTTCACTTAAAGATCTTCTCTCTCGTGGTTTTAAGTATTTTATGGGAAAGACAGTAAAATGTTATAGTCCTGCAATCGTTTTCTACAATAAGAGCAAACATAGCAAACTCTCTTCCCCGCCTACATGAGCACACAATATAACAATGCAGTGTCACTATGTTCTTCACTGTATGTTCCTGCAGTAAAAGCTGAACAGAAATCCAAACACTTCGCAATCCAAAGCACACACTCTTCCCATTCTGACTTCCTAACTTTTAAGTGAGTGAATAAAAGACCTACCTCGTAACAGCCATGGGTGCAGGATGAGTACAGCTTCTTGAAGCCTTGCTACTCACTTATAAACTATCACATTGCAATGAAAGCTTTTACCATATTCGATTCTTAGAGTTGTGTGTGAATTTGCCAAATCCTTGCATGACAGGGGATAGTTTAATAGAGAGAGAAAAAAAACATATATGCGATAACTGGTTTGGCTGGTTCTGTTCCCACAGAGCATCATAGTAAGACAACTTGTGGGCACTTCTCGTATAGTGAAATGAGCATTTGGCAACCAGTCAAATTCACAAATTCTTTAATAGCTGCGAAAGAACTTGCAGATGAAATATGACTTGTCTTCTAGAGTAATCAGCCATTAATCCCCATAATGTCTGTCTATCTTTGTAGACTAACAATTAAGAAAAACAAGTTTTCATATTTAATTCCTTCATAAAAAGTAAAAACAACAGTAATCAATGTTAATCAGAGACTGCCTTGTGCCCGGCTCGGAGTAAACTGTAGAGCTCATGAGATGATGCTGCAATCCAGATTCTGTCTGTTCTACATCCAAGAAAACATTCCAAATAAAAAGAGCAGACCCGGCCATCTTACAACCTGATTGCAAAGATGATGAAGTCAGTTTTCCTGCTTCTTACAAGTATTTGGACCAATGTCATGATGAGTTATGTCAGTTGTGACCTCAGAAGCAGTCTTGCTTTAGTTGCATTTTATAAAAATGTACTGCCATCTACATGATGTTTTGTGACATGATGATCACTGATCCCCATGATCTTTTTATGGACGAATAATACAAGTCTAGCAAAAGCTTATCAATATCAATTTTTGTCCTCAGAAAAAAAAAGAATTTTAAAAACCATTTCTATTCAAAATGGGAGGGGTACCTCAACAAAAAAATCTTGACAGAGACGTGGCAAATTATATGGAGCAGAACAGCCAAGTCGTCCATTTGTACCGCTTATAAAGAATCCCAATACAAGGTGCTAATGCACTGGTATCATACTCCAGCACTGCTACACAGGCTGAATCCAATGGTTCCAGATGCCTGTTGGAGGTGTCATACTGAGATAGGCACATTGTTCCATATCTTCTGGACATGCTCACTTATAACCCCATTTTGGCAACGAATAGAAGCTCTCACTGGGGAGTTGTTTGGTAGTGTCATCCCGTTAGACCCCATGCAATATCTCCTCAATGTCCCCCCACGCAATTTGAGAAAACATCTTTCTAGTTTATTTTTAAGTCTTTGCACAGCATCCAAATGCTTGATAGCAAGGGCATGGAAGCAGAGTGCGCCAACGGCAGAATCAGAACTATTTGCTCGGTTGAAAGAGATGTGCTCCCTAGAAAAACGGCCTCCCTCAATAATACAGTTGACGCCTACCAGAAGGTATGGGAACCTTGGAACTCCTTTTGTGTACTCAATGATTTGTAGATGTGGTGGGTCCTCCCCGGGTGTGAATGATACACCACCATTGAACCACTAACAATGCGGCACTGGAATGCTTCTTAAAAGTTTGTATACTTTATATAGTGTATATGGTAATTACCTGCAGAGTCAACTCTGGACATGTAGTAGCCTCTTTAAGCTCCCGGGCTAGGGCCAATCCGCCTCCTTGCATGGCCATGCCTCTTTTGTCCCAGCTCACGGAAACCGTCAGAGCACCAGGAGCTCCTGTGCATGCTCAGGTCTCCCCTCTAGCCAGAAATGCACTAAGAGCCAGTTCTGCTGCTGGGCCATGCCACCACTTTCACAAGCGGTTGGATGTGCAGAAGGTCAGGCTCTTCCACTGTAGCTACTAAGAAAAGTTGATTCCAGATGGTAGGTTGAAAGAAAATCTACCATAAAAATCAAGCATGATAAACCAGAAGCTAATAGATCCAGACACCGTGACTGTTGTTATATTCTCATATGTGTTACCCATGATCTACTCCCTTCTAAAAAAAACTATTAAAATTATGGTAAGGAGCAGGAAGGTGTACCATAACCTCTCCCTGTTGTAGCTACACAGGCTGTAAATATGCATCTGTGCCTACTTAATGGCATGCTTTTGTGAATTAAGAAAATGTTGGAGATTGAAGATTGAAATATGCTTAGAAAATCCCTGCGTAAGTCAGCAACTCCACATAGAAAAAGCTGCAGTATTCCCATGTATGAACACACTATTGGCTGGGTTTTCAAGCCACATTAAGTTTGCTGATCTCTGGGAGGTCCAGGGGGGGGGACCATTGTTTCCTTCATATGAACAGAGCAGCTCTATGGCTCTGACGAAGATAATCAACTTCTGTCAACATTATAGGCAGCAATTTATCTGTAGACCAGGTGGCTGTTGCCACCAAAACTTTATTATCAAACTATAGATCCATGATTTTGTAGTCTTTACGAGCTCTTAGGTTTTTGCCTTAAATGTTTGTTGGAGAAGATGAAAAGTTAGGTAAACAACTTTAAGATTTACTAAAATAGACTGGCATGGCATAGAGAAAAGTTTGTATGTCTAACACTCTGTCTAGCCTAAAACTGTGGTAAACAAAGGGCAATATAAAAAAACCTCAAAGGCTTAATTCCAACACTGGCAGAAAAGTACAGATGTAATGACTGCAAGACAATGCTGACCATTGTTCAGAGAAGGAAAACACTGCCATTGCCAAGCGACAGAACAGAACTGTCAAGTGAGCGGACAGCAGTGGGTTTTATATTGTAGTCTACAGGGTGATTATTATACATTGATCCACAGAATATGCCTTTTGTGATACAATAGAAACAGCAAAAAACAAACAAACCTATGTAATTGCTAATAACAATGATTCTGAGAAATCCCTCCATGGTAAATAATCCTATGAGCGGAGACAATGTCACACTATTAATATGAAGACAGGACAGTTTTATGAATAACATTCTGAAAAACATTAATGATTCGGCAATGAAGGGACCTGAACAAATTTTGTAACCCATTAAACTATACATCTACACACACATATTAACCCACTAACAACCAGGTTATGTCTGCATTATACAACTGACACAGATCAGCTAGAACTTTTAAAGCCCTTGCCATGGTTCCAGTCCTGCAGCACAAATTAACATGTGAAAGGTTGTTAAGGCAGCCTTGTAAAAATAACAATTAGTTTAGAAACACGTTGAAGTAGACATCTATTAAAATATGAAATAAACTAAAGCCACACATTGCACTGTGTGCCAAGTTTACATAAGGCAAAGGGATGGGGAAGTGCTGAACAGGAGCACGGGGAAGGCTGAGACAGTGTAATCTGCAGTGTGGAGGGTTCTGGGAACGCCCCAATAGGCTTTCAGATTCATTAGCATAATTTTAAAGTTTAGAAGGAAGGAGGCCGTAAATAACAAATTTAAGGACATTACCACAGTCACAGTGGCTGAATCTATAAGTTAGTGGACCTGGTTTATCTTGCTCGATTTTGATGGTAGATTTCCTATAACCACTTACTGATGTGTGATGTATCCGCACGCCGTTGTGGATGAAGTCTCATGGGCTAATTCCTCTCCATACAAGGTGGGTGTTTGCTGTATATCACAGCAACCAACCCCTGGTTAACCCACTGATCACTGCCAGCGTCATGTGGACACCACCATTTTGGCTAAGGTGGTTGTGTCCACTCCACCATCTTGGCTGAGATCGTTGTTTCCCGTGACGTCATCAGGGAGTGACAATCTGTAGCCATGAATGCCTATAGCCTTTATATATTCTGAGGCTATGCAGCTTCATGGCCTCTATTACATTGTACCAAAGAAATTTGCATTAAATTACTATAGAAATTTTGGAAATTAACTTCAACTAATTAATAAATGTCATATTGCTGCTCAAACTAGTGGTCACTCAATGGGTGTTAAAGAAATTTAGAAAATTAATGTCATATTCTGTGGCTGTGCTGAAGATGATCCCTCAGGTCACTGAAACCTCATTTCTGTGATTTCCTGAGATGAGGTGTTCGAAATTTGCATTGGATGCTCCAACAGCAAATGCAGCTTCTTCTCTCCTCCATCACAAATCTGGCTTGGGTTATGCACCCCTGATCTAGGCTTTTAAAGGAGACGAAAATGGCTGTACTTTATGTACATACTCAGTAGTAAAGTGCCTTTGCTACATATCACAGGAAAAAGGCACTGGACCCCATGCAGGCACTCATCTTAGAACTGCTAGAGTGACCAGGAAAACAAATTTGGCTAACCCACTCCACACCCCTGGTCTGAATATGTAAGCCACAGTCATGTTGTGACTATAAAGCGGTATATAAGCCACTATATCCATGATGGGTTAGTGCTGCAAGTAATATGTAGTCAGAACTGTCTGGACCACCGCGGGAGGTGGTACTAGCCGACACCTGGGACCGGAATCTAAGTCGCACCTGGTCTTCACCAAAGCCAGGTTACAACCAGGTCGTTCCACAGGTGCGTGGTGGCAGCCCGCGGCGGCATCAAAGGTCGAGTTACCTTTGCAGGAGACAGTCTCATGGTCTAGTTCAGGCTCAGGGTCAGGGCAGGAGGCAGAGATGCAAGGTCAAGTCCAATCCGGGGTCAGCAACCCGAAGTCCAGGCGGAAGGGAAACAGGAACACAGGAACGGACTGGAACACATCGGAGCAGGGAGGCAGGAACACACAGGAGCATGGGAACAGGAACACAGGAACTGGAACGCAGGAGCACAGGAACAGGAACTGGAATGCAGGAGAACGGGAACAGGTACACACAGGAGCACGGAAACAGGAACACAGAAACAGGAACACAGGAACGCAGAAACACACAGGAACACAGGAACGGGAACAACCAGGAATGCAGGAATACTCAAGGATATTGCAGGGGATCTTCCTCAGTGGCAAAGGCTCAAAGATCCGGCAGGGTGTTAGGGGAAAGGCAGATTTAAATAGCCTTCTGGGAAATGGCCAGCGCCAATTTATGGCACACTGGCCCTGAAGCCGTCATGAGCCTGCCCTAGGAGACAAGGACACGCACACGGACCACAGACGGTAATCAGGAGCGGCACCGCGCTTGCAAACACAGAGGGGCATGGGTGAGCCCGCAAACTGCAACATGGGTCGCGGGATGACCCATGACCCCCGTGATAAGCACTCAGTGGTGTGACCAGCGTACATATCCATACAGAGCAATAATGTAAGAATTTATACACTATTATAAAATGGTCTACCTCCTCCATAAAATGACAACTTGGTCTAAGAACTAAGTCAGGGTATCATAGTTAATAATCAGTCCATCAAGTCCAACTTATTAAATTATACCACAAGGCAAAAACCCTAAAAGGCTGATGCCAACTTTCCCAAAGCAGAGAAAAGTTCCTTCCCGATTATTCATATGGAGGTCTAAATAACCCCCTGGATCAACAGAAACTACTAAGAGTTTTATTCCCATACAATGTGATATAATGGCTCTCCAGACAGGCATCCAAGTAACAGAAAGCAATACATTCATTCATACTTTTCATAATCAAGAACAAAGAAATGGTATGAAACAGAGTTTAAAGAAAAGATGCTTAAGAACAATTACTAACAGGTATTTACTAAATTAGACAGGGTAGGTGGGACCTCTATAAATACCATTGCTATGTTTGCCTGTATAGTCATCTTTATTGTATTTCATTGGCACACCTTCAATAATAGGGACTGTAATAAGTTATGTTGGTAGCAGGTATAAAACCCATAAGGATAACCAAGAACCCATACATGTATTACCGTATATACTCGAGTATAAGCCGACCGAGTATAAGCCGAAACCCCTCATTTTACCACCAAAAACTGGGAAAACCTATTGACTCGAGTATAAGCCGAGGGTGTAGTATACAGCCAGTCCCCGTGTAGTATACAGCCAGTCCCCATGTAGTATACAGCCAGTCCCCATGTTGTATACAGCCAGCCCCCATGTTGTATACAGCCAGCCCCCATGTTGTATACAGCCAGCCACCAAGAGGTATACAGCCTGCCACCATAAGGTATACAGCCTGCCCGCATAAGGTATACAGCCTGCCCCCATAAGGTATACAGCCTGCCCCTATAAAGTATACAGCCTGCCTCCTGCCAAGTGAATAAAAAAATAAAAAAAACTTAATACTCACCCTCCGGTGTCCCGATCTTCAGCGCGAGGCTCCCAATCCTCGGCGCGGTACTAGGCGGTGGCGGCGGCTCCTCTTCTCTCTTCTGTAGCCGGCAGATCGCGTCCATGCGATCTGCCGGTGGGCACGCACTATGATACCGCGACACCGCGGTATCATAGTGCGCGCCCGGCGGGAGATCGCATGGACGCGATCTGCCTGCTACAGAAGAGAGAAGAGGAGCCGCCGCCTGGTACCGCGCCGAGGATCGGGAGCCTCGCGCTGAAGATCTGGACCCGCGCTGAAGATCGGGACACCGGAGGGTGAGTATTACGGTTTTTATTTTTTTCTTGACTCGTGTATAAGTCGAAGTGAGGTTTTTCAGCACATTTTTTGTGCTGAAAAACTCGGCTTATACACAAGTATATACGGTATATATAAAAACAAGCAGTTCAGTATTGTAGTTAGGCTACATTCACACTACCGTATGGAGGACGTAAATACGGGCGACGTATATACGGGAGCGGTACGGTGCAGCACACGTGCGCCATGTATCTCTATGGAGAGGGGCGGGGGTGAGCTGCGCTCACCTCCTCCTCCTCTCCCCGTGCACTGCCGTTGCCCGGTACGGTACGGGCGGGCAACGGCAGTGTGAATGTAGCCTTAGTAAGTTTTATATCCTACAAAAAATACAGGAGTATAACTTTTTTTTTTATAAACAGTGAAAACAGAAATATATTACTGCCTTTCCTGTGGGCCAATTTTCTCATATATTTTGGAAGAGATACAAAGATACATGGTCTATTAAATAGAACCTCCACATGTATCCTTTAAATTATACTTTCCAAAGCGGAAATGTAGGCTGTCAAATTTACAGCTGCCCAAATAGCAATCCACTAGAGGATTCTGTGTATCTGTTACTCCTCTCTCTCATTTTACAGCATAATCAACTTCATCATATGATAAAAACAGAAAAACTGAAATGAAAAATTGTATATTCTACTACAGTTAATCCAGTACATGTAATGTATAACGCAGGTGACATTTGTTTCTGGTATCATGGGGTATTGGGATATCTTTTTCATAAACAGACGCAAAATACTTCCTTCTTTATTAATAAATGATTTTTCTAAAACAGGTTTCCATTAATAGAATGGACATAGCTTATATGATAAAAAGTGCAGTACTGTCCTCAGGAAGGCATCTGACTTTAAAATATGTCTATTTACTGTGAACAATCCCTTAGCTATTTGGTGGTATTTTTAGCTGTAAATAGCAGCTCTCCTATCATTTTGTTTCCAAGAATAAAAGAACATCATCTACTATAGTACAAATGCATTTTACAATGTAGGGATAATGAGGACATCTAGTGTGCAGCATCATCAGGAAAACAATTCCTTATGGCAGTTTATCATCCTCAATCCCCACTTTGCCTAGTTTCTTTTACTACTTTTTGACATGTGTTCTGTCCTACTCGAGACGTGCTCTGTCCCACTCGCCCCGTGCTCTGTCCCACTCGCCCCGTGCTCTGTCCCACTCGACTGTCACTTTCTAAAAAATGTTCTTAGTTGCCCATGGTAACCAATTACAGCTCAGCTTTAAAATATTCATGAGCACTGGTAAAATAAAAGCTGAATTGTAATTGGTTGTCATGGGCAACTAAGAACTTTCTTAGCTTGATAAATATGCCCCACACTCTTTATGAAGTTTACTGACTCAATATTGTTAAAGCATTTCAATATTCGGAAACACTTTTTATCACGACTCTGTACCATTGTGCATAATTTCTTCTTTTTGGCCTGCCTTTACCATGCATGTCCAATATATATATACATATTTTTAAATTTTTTTTTTATTTTTACAATATACATTACAAAGTAATAAACATTACAAAGTAATAATTTGACAGGACTCTTCCTCTTGCACAGTACAATGAAATATGAGCAGAGTGGCTAGGGACCAGGCTGTGTAGACAACAACAATAGTCAAAGTAAGGAGTGCTTGACAAACGTCTTATGAAAAAAATTTCAAATTTTATTAAGAAAAGTATTCATTGTAAGGCTACATTCACACTGCCGTATGGGGACGTATATATGGCCGACATATATATGGCCGATATAAGTCCCCATAGACGGCAATGGGCGCACGCGCCCAACGGGAGCGGTACGGTGCAGCACATGTGCGGCACTGTACCGATCCGTACCCCGTAGAAAGATAGGACATGTCCTATCTTTCTCCGCGAATACGGTTCCGTGTGCCATATATTCCTATGGAGAGGGGCTGGACGGTCTCCCCTCCTTCTGGCAGGCAACAACAGTCTGAATGTAGCCTAAGTTAGAGAAAAAAAATCTGTATTGGTTCTCCTTTGTGCATTGTAATATACTTACTTTATTTGTAGCACAATACACAGGCAGCTGTCGTGGGAAACTAAAAGGTTACTAACAACCAACAATATAAAGACAATCTTATTGCCCTTTATACTAGAAGGTAGATGTGATGAATGTATATGGAGCACCCACACTTGGTTCTCCCAGTGTATATGGTATCATCAATATTACAGATTGGACTGATCTCTGGTGTTACAGCAGGATTGGTAATCACAATGCACTCTTATTATGATAAACTAGGCTGATACCCAAAAAGGTTTGGCAAATATACAGTACACACAACTTCATAATAGGAAAATTTGAGATCCAGATCTGAATATAACCAATGATGAATGAAAGTTGATTTGCTGGTGTAAAGGGGTCAAACATTTCTTATAGGAGTAATCTCTGCAAAATTAACTTTTCCTCATGTTTAAAGGGTTTCTCCTCCTGATTAAAATAAAATAAAATTCAGTGTTTATGGAAAATGATAGTTTCCAAGTGATTTTATTATGCAATTACACATCTGCCCAAGTTCAGACAAAGACAGCATTCTACATTAATTTGTCATCATTTTCCAAAGTTACCCACTGGGCAACTGGCATAAAACGCCTTGTAAAGTTTCATCATAAACTGAATATTCTGGGGGCTTAATCATGAATCACAGAGACATAGAAAAATATTTAGCAAGTTGTGAGTTAATTTCCAACTGTTCCATAAAACAACATGGTCTCCATAAATCAAAGCACAGTTAATTAGAACTGAGAATCAGATGGGGTTGGCACTTTTGCTGGTATGCAGTCATGGCCAGCTATTTTAAGACCCAACCGTCTGTCCACTGTAATTAAACATTTCATGTCACATCCACATAACTAAGAGGTTTTGTTTTCATGTACAGTTGAAACCATAAGTTTACATACATTATATAAAAAGACACATATGCATGTTTTGCTCACTTTTTGACATTTAATCAGAATAAACATTTCTTCTTTTTAGGTTAATTAGAATTACAAACATTATATATTTTTGACAAATGCCATAAAACTATACGATAGTACTTTATTTATTCCCTGGGAGGAAATTATTATGTACATAGTGCCCTGGCAATTGATATACACAGTTAGAGACAGGCTTAACATGACAGTTACATACATACACTATGAGAGGCACATTCTTACAAGTTGCTAGTCCTTTAGTTGCTAGTTTCTTAGTTACATACAAACATGGTTACAGGAAATTGCAGCACAATATGATTAACATAACCACATTACATACAGGGGGAATTATGAGAGGAAGGGAATTTTAAAGGTATTGCGGTATAGGAGAACAGGAGTGGGGAGAGAGGCAAGTATGGAAGGTTGACTGTTTTTACAGTCCCTTCAGCCATAAATATTTTTTTTTATTCACACACAACCCCTTAAATTGAACATGTTACCGCATTTTTCACAAATGCAGTTAGCGACAGGTTCCCATAGAGCCCCATTGACTAAATGCCACCCTTCTTTTAGCTAAAAATTGTTTCCATTACATCCCATAAAATATACTTTATGTTATCCTACCTGGTATCAGAGGAGTTGTATCCTGCTCACCTGGCCCCTTCTATTTACTCCTCCCCATGTCTTTTCCTCCTCACTTTTCATGTCATGTGACCAGGGTGATGTGATCTAAAGTCCTTTATCCAGTAACATTAACATCTCCCTCATGTATCTATCTGATCACATGAAATCACAGAATGCCTTCATAAAGGCAAGGGGAGAAGTAGAAGTCCATGGAGGCGTGCTGTGATTTCATGTGATCAGATAGATACATGAAGCAGATGTTAATGGTAATGGGTAAAGCAAATGTTACTGGTTAATGGACTGTAGAACACCCTGGTCGCATGACATGAAGTGCTCAATGCCGTAACAGATCTCTCTATCTCAGAGTTTCAGCAAGACAATATGTAAAACACCTGACACAGCTATTTTGACCTCTAATAATATATAAACAGAGCTGTATTCATTTAGTTGAATTTTGCCACAGAAAGGAACCATTTAGGGCAGTGGTGGCTAACCTATGGCACAGGTGCCAGAGGTGGCACTTGCGGCCATCTCTCTGGGCACCCAGGCCATCACTCCAGAGTTTGCTAGACAGGACTCAAACCCTCCTCTTGCAGTCCCAGGTAACAAAGGTCATGCCACAAACCCATCCTGAGTGAGGACAGAAGGACAGACCAAGTTTATACTTAGATCTCCTACTCTGGGCCATGCAATTCTTCCTGTTCAGGAGATCCTGGAGCAGAAGATAAAATGATAATCCAAATTTCTTTGCATTCTTTTTACTGTATTGGTGTCCTTGCGACATGGACACGAATGAAAGCTCTGACAGAGAATGGAGCAATACATTAATGCTTAAATTGCCATGTTGGCACTTTGCAATAAATAAGTGGGTTTTGGTTGTAGTTTGGGCACTCTGTCTCTAAAAGGTTCACCATAACTAATTCAGGGATTAGGGCAATGCTTTTTAATCATAGTTTTCATGAATTATTTACATTGGGTGGGTTAATTTAAATGGGAGGTTCTCTTTAAACTCATGTGACCAAAGGTTGATAGAGGTAAGTTTTTATACTGCCCATCTTTTTTAGTCTAAAATATAAAGTTCATCTTCCTTTCCAAAAGCCATCAAAATCCAAGTAAATCCTTTATTGCATTCCAGATTTTGCAATCTTTTCCCTGCAGCATATGAAGAAGAAACTGCCTTCAATTACTCCAATATAACTAGAGTGGATTCATTCCCAATACCTAGGGAGGCATCAATGTTAAATACGGGGCTAGCCACAAAAGCTGATTCTTCATTGCATTTCAAGTGTGCAGTAACTCCCCCACAAACACATAATAGTAACATATGGATAACATTTTTAGAAAAAGCCTCAGTTATATCTTGTGTATAAATTCAACAAAACAAAAACCCCCAAATGAATATAAAGTGTGGAATGTCTATCTTTTAAGGCCTATAAAATAAACACGAGTGTGCTGCACATATGTGATTTCTGTTAAGTTGCCTAATATAAAAATAACAATCGTGATTTAGCAAACCATAAATATGTCCAAACGTTATTGAAAGGCAATAAATAAATCGAGGGAGATGCACAGTTGACCCTGGCAAAATATCAAGTATGAGATATTCCTCTAACAAAAGTCAGAGCTTCTGCTAAAAGAATTAGACTACTTTCCTAATCCTATATCTGTTATCTGTACCCTATATCTGTACAAACCCTGAACTATAGGTAGCTAAAAGATGATCAGATCTCTAAATATAAATATAAGAATATAAACTTGTATAGAGTGATACAACTTATTTGAATGTGAACCAGCAACTGCACAAACTGCATGTTGCTAGTTCACTGCCTGCACCGTGTGGCAGTGAGTCGAATTTTCCCACCATGATTAAGTTATAGTGTAATTGTACAGTTTGTTACCTTACAACAAAGGGGTTATCAGCTTAAAATTGATAAGGGCAACATATGCATAACATTTTTAGGTTTACTCTATTTGTGTGTGTGGAGGTGTCTCCACTTTCTCCTACAACCCTCAAACAAACTAAAAATTAATAGTAAACCAGATTTGTAGTTCAAAATCCAGAATCCATAAGGGTATGAGAAAATATATAAATTTTATTCCACAAAGTAAAAACATATATACATGATTATTAAAGGCGCTGTCCGGCAGTAAAAAATATGTCTGCTTTCTCCAAAAACCGCTTGACCCCTGACCATTGATAGTGTGTGATATTGCAACTAAACTCCATTCATCTCTATACACCTGAGCTGCAATACCAGCGCAGACAGTGGTCAGCTGTGGCGCTGTTTTAGGAAGAAAGCAGCCATGTTTTACAACCTCCAGAAAACCCCTTTAAGGATTCTTGGCTGAATCACGTAGGTTGCTTTGCGTCCATCTCCATGCCCACATGCATATCTTTTTCAATTTTGGGGGGAAAAAAGTTTCTTTCCATATTAACCCCTTAAGGACGCAGGGTTTTTCCGCTCATTTCTCGCTCTCCACCTTCAAAAATCCATAACTTTTTCATTTTTACGTGTACAGACCTGTGTGAGGGCTTATTTTGTGTGTAACAAATTTTACTTTCCCGTAATGTTATTTATTTTAACATGCCGTGTACTGCGAAGCTGAAAAAAAATTCCAAATGTGGAAAAATTGTGGGCTCAGTTTTTTCGAATTTGACTGTGCACTCAAAATAACACCTCAGCTTTATTCTTTGGTTCGGTGCGATCGCGGTGATACCAAATTTATATAGGTTTTATTGTGTTTTAATACATTTTCAAAAATTAAACGAATGTGTACAAAAAAGAAAAAAACATTTTTTGCCATCTTCTAACTTTTTCATACTTTGGCGCACGGAGATGCGCGAGGTGTCATATTTTGCGAAATGAGCCGACGTTTTCATTGCTACTATTTTGAGGTCTGTGCGACATTTTGATCATTTTTTATTCCATTTTTTATGTGATGTAAAAAGGTGTAAAAGTCGCATTTCGGACATTTGGGCGCCATTTCCCGCCTCGGAGATCACCGCCGGCCATAACCGGTTTTATATTTTGATAGATCGGGCATTTTGGGACGCGGCGATACCTAATGTGTCTGTGATTTTTTACTGTATATTATGTTTTATATCAGTTCTAGGGAAAGGGGGTGAATTGAATTTTTAATATTTTAGTAATTATTTTTATTATATATTATTATATATATAATATAATATATATATATATATTATTTTTAATATTTTTTTATTTTTAAACTTTTTTTTTTCTTTTTTTTTCCACTATTTCTAAGACCATCTAGGGTACATTAACCCTAGATGGTCAGATCGCTCCTACCAAATACTGCAATACTACTGTATTGCAATATATGGCATTTTTGCAGCTCATTCATTACAATGAGCCACTGGCTTATTGTAACGAATCTGCAGATGTCAGATAGCCTCGGGTCAAAGAAGACCCGAAGCTACCATGGCAACCGATCGCCACCCCCTGATGACGTTCGGGGGCGCGGCGAACTTAATAAAGATGGCGGCGCCCACGCGCCGCCGCCTTTTAAATGCCGCCGGCGAATTTGCGGGTGGCAACGGAAAGGTTAATAGCTGCGATCGGTGCAAGCACCGACCGCGGTTATTAGCGGTGGGGGTTTGCTGCAATATGCAACAACCCCCACCTTTGTATGAAGAGGACTCCGTGAGGCCTCTTCATACATTCCCTATACCTCTGCGCCGTAGAGCTACGGCGAGGAACGTTAAGGGGTTAAAATTAATAGTGAGCTCAGTGGGGGCTGGGACTAACATCACTACACAGTGCAGAAAAAAGGGAACTATGAAAGCATAAATTCTTTATATAAAACATATATAAAAATATGAAAAATACATAATAGACCACAGAAAAATATCAGACCAATGAATCTCACTGTAGTATGAAAACAATATTAATCATAATAATAAAAATATTAAAGACAATGAGGGAAGTAAACTGTAGCGGTACTGTATTACAGAATCATATAGATAGATAGTTGGGCCAGTTTTTCTATAAGATGATTGTAATAATGTCACATTATCCAATATTTTGTGTTACATTAGCTTTCCCAGGATCAGTATAAAAGGCCTAATGTTAAGATACGTTTCAATAGTGGACGGTAGAAATGCATTGTTTGTGAAAAGAAGAAAACATATTTGTATGTTATTCAATGCAAGAATTCTTTAAAGCATCAAGATGTATTGTACTTGTAGGACATGTAAAATAGATTTCATCTAGTGACACCCAAATGCCCAATAACATGTATAAGATGTTATATAGGTTGCATAAAAAGCCTCCACATTGCAGTTCCATCAAGTTTTGCCTGAGGTTTACTGTGACAACCTAAAACCTCCTGGTAGCTGGCCATGAGCATTTCACTTGAAATGATATGACAATCTGCCTACAGATCATATGTTGAACATTTACATTCTGTTTACTTTGCAAATACTGTTTGAAATGGTAATATTTTTAAGAGATATTCAAGGTCATTCTCAATCAACGTTTGGCCCGCTCTATGCAAATTCCTATGCAATGTAAGCATCACATAAATGTTATTGTAAAAAGCTGGGCCAATAAAATGCCCAAGTAACTTTTTTCCATAATGATAAAACACATAACTCTTTAAGAAACAAAGGAAGAGCTGACATTTTGTTGAACTGGTATGGCTACACATAGTATGCACTGTAGACATGACAAAGCAGAGGGACAAACCCTAAGTGACAACAAACGCTTACACTTCTCAGGAATGGATGACAAATTGCTATCCTATCAGCATGTTCTATTGCTTACAATGCCATATTTGCTGAGGCGGCTTTCTGATAATGTAGTTCCAGCTAAAAATACCAACCAATATAAGATACTCTATCTGCAGTGAATATACCATTTAAATCTGATAATGGGGGTGGGGGGGGGGGGTGTCGGGTATCTAACCTCTACTGAACTGATATTAGTGAGCTATACGAAGGATAGGTAATCAAAAAACTGTAGAACCCCTTTAAAAGTTATGGACAACTTTGTGAAGAAAATCAATAAGCAGATTATGGTAAATACATTTGGTGATGGTTCCTTCAGTAAAATAGGATACAATTAGCTGTTTCTGTATTGAACTTTCTTGAAGATAAGTCATCATTTCTAAATGACAGCTTGGCTGTGGTTTATCCCTTCGCAATGGTCACATTGAATCATGAGTCATGTGCAAGCCTACTCTGCTCCCCCGCATGTCTTCATTCACACAGCATAGCTATGATATCAATAGAGAATGCCAGTATATGTTTCCCTCAGTCTTGTGTTATACTCATATACAGTACAAAGACACAAAGAGATTTATTACATTAATCTCTTTCTCTACTGCCTCTGACAGATTTGGAAAAGGAAACACTAGATAGTGAGTAAGTGTTACACATGGACAGGGGTGTTGCGGTGGTATTCTTAGTATTAATCTGTATTAGACTGAACTATCTGCTGTGAGATGTGGTGTGAGAGGGATTGAGCTGTATTGCACTGAGGAGTCTGCTGTGAGATGGGAAAGGGTGTTGCTGAGCTGCCTGTCTCGCTGGCTGTAAGTGAGGTTGATGAGCTGTATATAACCAAACTGCCTGGCACAATAGGACCTTTTAATACATCCCTGTTGGTAAAAAAGTTGCACTACTATTTATTCCTTTTGGTTTCCTCCTGTCGCCTGGCCCCACTGGCTTGTGGCACCTGAGGATAAGAAGTGAGGACATTTGATTCAATCTGGCTGAATCAATGGATTAATTTTCTGGATGAGATCAATCCAAGGATACTATAAATGTATAATTTGAATATCATGTACAACTCTTCACATTTACACCAATATTTCATAGTGGTGGATCTCTTGGTACTTTGATAACTGTTTTGAAGAAACTGTTTTGAAGAGGAATGATGCACCATCAAGCTTGGATTTGTACAGGCATCCACAATATTATAAGCAGAATGAACTGTGAGGGTGACACGGTGTCGGGTTAACCCACCTGTCAAAGTCAATCTCTGTCAACAAAACTACCTGTGTATTCACACAGCCGTATGGGGGATGTATATATGGCCGAGGTATATATGTCGGATATACGTCCCCCATAGACGGCAATGGGCGCATGGCGCTCTGCGGAGAGAGGTATTGTGCAGCACAAGTGTGGCACTGTACTGTTCCATACCCCGTGAAAAGATAGGACAATGTTTCTCTATGGAGAGGGGCGGGGGTGAGAAGCGCTAACGTACGTCAATGTGAATGTAACCTAACACAGTGCTCCATGCCAGGAACTATGCTAACTAAAAGAAAAAATAATTTTTGGCCATTACAGAAGTAAGATCAGGTATGATCTGCCTCCAGATACTGGCTGAGTGGGCATTTCCTATATAATTTCCTTACAGTAAAAAGGAGACTAGGGAGAAGAGAACAGTAGAACTCAGAGTTAGAGTGGCAGCGGTTAACCCATTCTGCCACGTCACTAAACAGAAAAACCTGTTATATCGAATATGAATAGAGCCGATTGTGATACTTTTCAACTTCACCTCTTGGCTATGTTGTTCCAAAGCACAAAATTTGTGTGACATAGGAAACCTTGGATAGACATGTCATTAAAGCTCTGTAATAATGTATCCCTAATTAGGGTACTCCCATTAGAAGATTCTCATATTACACTCAGTGAAAAAGAACATCTCATCACTAGATATATCAAAATATGGTTCGGTAAGCCCATACTTGTTTGGCACATCTTCCAGGTCAAACTTCCAAAACGGGCAAAATTAATATGAAAATGATGAGTTAATTGGAGAAAAAATAACAATTTGCCATATTATGTCCATAGCAATTCATGTAATAGCAACATTAAAAGTGACATGTTTAATTGCTTCTTGGACATACTCATGGCTACAGAGATGTGACACTGAAGTGTACTGAAGACTACTTTCATTTTCCACAGCAGAATGTTTCCTTGCTAGTGAATAAAGCTTACAGAGAGTAACTAATAGACTTGACACTTCGTTTTATATAAATTTGGTGGCTTTCCAAAAAACAAATATTAAAAAAAATATATATTGTACCACCCATTTCTATAAAACACAGTAGGGACACTCTCCATTACACTAAATGGAAGATTTATGAACAGCATTTGCTCGGGTTTCCTGACCTGTACCAAGTAAACCTAGATGTTATGGATATATCTATACTTTAGGTATCTCCCAGCAATTGGGTTGTCATTAAACAAAACTTTTTTACTTTATTATCACCAACAGTATTTAGCAGAGTATACTATACAGAACAAACAGGGTCCTGGTTGAGTTGATTGTTGATATGCCATGAACACTATAAGGGGGGCATCCAGTGATCACAATCTCTCGGTTATATAGAGGCAGTGGTATCATTAAACAGTGATTATTGAAACAGATGACAGCAGCCACGTCTATCTTTCTCCATGAATCAACTTGACCCTGTTTGATTATAGGAACTGTAATCCATAATTTTCATGCATCATGACATGGGATTAAACTCACAAAACAATGCACTACTCATATATAGGACTTGGTCATCAAAACATTAAAAGAAAAATGTATACGCCATGGTGTCAGCTGCTCTATTAGAGCTTTCACTCCTAAGATTTAAAAAGCCAGTGTGCCCCCACACCAAACATGTATCATCCCGCACCATTAGTAATAAAAGGCATCTTGGCCTAATAGGAGGTGTCTGAGTGTTAATGTTCTTAATGTACTAACAAAAATGTCTAGCACTACTATATCAAGATTCCTTTGTTTGGCCTGGCTCCGTTCTTTGTCTCTATGGCTTGTATTTCCTGTGTTCTTTGACTGCCTCTTGCCACAAACTAGGACTATTTCCGGCCTGATACCTTTGCAATGGCATACTGTGACCTGAAAGGTCATCTAAACTGGCATTTAGAAAATGCCCTTTGGATTAGCCCAAATCCAAAACATTTGGCATAGTAGGTTCATAATCTGCTTTTTCCTATAGGAAAAGTGGGTCTTGTTTTCTCAAACCATAGCTATAACATGGAAAAGCTGCAGCAGGAAACCTAATTTGACTAATTTTACTGAGAGCCTCATGCCATCAGAAATAAGTGATAGAGAAAATCCCTTATAGGGATTGTGATAATTTGTGGGGTATGATGCACCCTCCCCCCAAGCTCAAATCACCTTGGCCACAAAATAACATGATTAGAACCTAATCCATAGGCCAATGGTTTCCTCTGTCCTATGAATAGCAAATGTTATTTGATACTGACTTTCCATCACCCAATACTATGCATGTAACTGATGTCTATAACATGGCAGCTTAGAGGTATGTCATAACCATGCTTTAAAGGCAGTCTGATCATAATTCATATATTTTAATTTCTTGTCAATGAATTGGTGATCCTCTAATATTCCTGGGGTGTCAAGCTCCATGGATTTCGAACTCAGGAAGCTAACAATATAGATATTAGGCAATTGGTATTAGTAGATTTGTAAATTTATGCTGGGAAATGTATTATTATTATCTTCTCCTTACAAGAAACCTGGAAGAAGATTTATATTTATTTAGGAAATATGTCCACCACTTTCCACCTTGATCCAGGTATAGCCCCATCACCCTCACATGACAAACGAGGCAGATTATGTGGTTATTCAAAAAGAGCATGCCAATTTTTTGGCCAATCTACTTAGTAAGAGGTCTGTTTTTCTTTATTTTATCCCTTTATTTTACTGTTTTGCTTTTATGTATGCCTATTTCATAATTTTTGTAACCTTCAGGCATTGTGCCTTTTTCATATTAAATTGTCCTTTAATAAGTTTACTCCTGGTTGCGATATACATTCCCATACCTATGTAGAGGTGAATTACCTCTAAGCCGCATTACGCTGTGACTCTCTGTGTGTTAACACTTCGCATTTTGTGTCCAGGTGAACTGTATGGCACCTGGAAGAGTGTGTATCTGGGTGTATGTGTCCAGTCCTGGTGTAGGCATCTCATAAGCTATAGTTATGAGGGGTGGCAGCTGTTATACATGTATAGAATAAGCGTCTAACTATATCAGGGAGCAGTGTAGCTGACTCTGTGCAGTAGTATTCCATAGTGGGGATGTTATGTACTTTGTATGGAGTACATAGTGTGGTTGTGCACCCCCTGGTCCGTGCGCGTGTTGTGTAGGGTCAAGGAGTCTGATGTTTTGGTTTGCCTGACAGAATCAGAGGCTGGGTGTTACGGGTGTAGCATTTAGCGTATAAGGCGCATATCTCTTAGGCGGGCAGTCTTTATGTGCCAAATGTGAGGCTCTCTCTCCCATGATGTAACAATAGAGTGGAAGGTCCATCACAGGGATTATTTCGTTTTCAGAGAAACTGGGTAATTCCAATGGGTTATTCAAACCTTGAACATCAATATAACATGCATGCATCGCTATAAAGCACCATAGTATATGAAGGCAGAAGAGGACAAATAATACCAGCTCACGTTTATAGTATGGAATAAAACAGATTAAATCTCTGTGCATTGTTTTACATTATAATTACAGATTTTTACATAATTGAAGAAAATCAGTACCTCATTTGAAAGATGCAGTAGACTTCTATGTGGGTGGATGGTGTGTGAAATCTGCAAATAGACCATGAAAAATCTGTTATAATTCATAATATCTTGCATTTCATATCTACAGAGAACTTCACCTGTAACATTAAGACAACAAACCAAATAACAATGTGACCAATATTACAGAACACCATCAAGATGTAAGGTCACACTTTTCTCCAAATGATTTCACTTTTTTCCAATGGTGGTAATTTATAAATTTTTAGGCTATTATTTAGCTTGCATATATATTATTGCTATTATAAACAGTATCCATATGCCACATGCATCAGAAATAGAAGAATAGATGACTATTTATAGAATACAACAATGAAGAAAATATAGCATAACTGAGGTCACTTTAAAGGACTTATTTCTTGTCAAAGTTCTAAAAAATCTAATAAAACAGTATGTAGATCTACAATGAAAGTGCCAGAGTGTTCTCTATATTGAGGCCCTATAAAGCATCAGTGTTGGATTTTTACTAAGCAGATATTTATGACTCCTAAGGTTCCCTATCCTAAGGTTATCCCTTTGAGGATGGTGATCCTTAATCCCAAACCCAAAAGCCAACCAAATTATGATAATCGTTGCCCATTTAATGTTTTAATTATTTATGCATTACCTCTAATTCTAAACATTTTGTATAATCAACATGATGAGCCAGAAGAAGGAAAATGGAAGCTTGAGTTAAGAACATTTATGAGTTTTCTCAGAATCGTAAAAAAATTCAAAGTTACTCTCACCCCAGGGGGAGAATACCAATGGTCTTACCAATCTCTTACTTCCCAATAATTCTACCTTCTGTCATTTTATAGTAGGCATTGAAAGATAAGAGGGGGCAAAATGTCATGAAGAGTCATGAAGCAATATGGTAAGATGGGAGTATAGAAATATAATTAGAAGGCGGATGAGGACAGTGAGCAAAGAGAAGGGAGAGACATGGATAGTAACTTAAAGTGCTATGCAGATTTCAATAGTGAAACAAGGTCCATAATCTAAACTATGATTTAATATATATATGGTAGGGGAATATGGTAGGCTTCATTAAAAAGAAAAACATGGTAAGCGGGTTTCCTTATGTAGAACAACAAGGTTAACGTAACAAATCATAAACATAGTTCGATTTAGCTTTCCCATGCATGTGGCACAGTCATGCATTTTCCATGAAATAATAAATTAATCTGTTGTGATACAACTTCAAAGGTTCCATTCAAGTGGATACCACATAAATTCATCTCATAATTGTATATTGTAGTCAATGTGGTTTCATAGCATTTCCTGTGACTGAAACAGTCATTAGTTAGTAAATTGCTGATAGTAAAACAGAAGAGGGTCTGGACCGATTCTATGAATCAGGAGTAGAAGGGAAAAGACCAGGGCGCATCGACTCAGGTGTAGGTTTGATTAAAAAAAGGTATTTAAAAAATGCTATTAAAAGCTGCTCACCTTGCGGCTATCTTTTAGCCTAGCATGTAGTCAAGTATGTGGAGTGCTGCCGGTGGAGCCACGAGGATTGAACGTCCAGAGGTAGAATCCCGCGGTGTGGAGATGCTTGTAGGTAAGCAAGACAGAGAAGATCCACAGTGTGGCGCAACTTCACTTTGGTAAGAATCTTTATTGCAAATGAACTACGCGTTTCGGCGCTTGGACCAGCGCCTTCGTCAGGTTCGGCAAACAAGATAAAAGGTAACATACATGGCTATATTTTATACATAGAGGCTGGGAGCCTCATTCTCAAAAAGGGGAGGTACATTATAGGTAAGATGGTGGGATAGGAAGATGCTGCTGTCCATCAGCGGCAGCCCCGTGTTTTTTACAGGTTAAAACAATAAATATTTGGATAATAACACAATGACACAATAATAACACAATAACACAATAATAACACAGTAATAATCCCGCATACTTCATATAGATACAGATAGGTTGGTTAAAATAACGGGTTAAAAATAGCATGTTAATAAAGAAGAAAAAAAAAAAAAAAAATTTGAAAAAGAATAATAAGGGGTTACCTTCCCACTGGATCCAGGGTAAACCCCTTATTATTCTTTTTCAAATTTTTTTTTTTTTTTTCTTCTTTATTAACATGCTATTTTTAACCCGTTATTTTAACCAACCTATCTGTATCTATATGAAGTATGCGGGATTATTACTGTGTTATTATTGTGTTATTGTGTTATTATTGTGTCATTGTGTTATTATCCAAATATTTATTGTTTTAACCTGTAAAAAACACGGGGCTGCCACTGATGGACAGCAGCATCTTCCTATCCCACCATCTTACCTATAATGTACCTCCCCTTTTTGAGAATGAGGCTCCCAGCCTCTATGTATAAAATATAGCCATGTATGTTACCTTTTATCTTGTTTGCCGAACCTGACGAAGGCGCTGGTCTAAGCGCCGAAACGCGTAGTTCATTTGCAATAAAGATTCTTACCAAAGTGAAGTTGCGCCACACTGTGGATCTTCTCTGTCTTGCTTACCTACAAGCATCTGATAGTAAAACAGAAATTGGTACGTTATTTATCATTTAGTACAACATCACGCATGTTAATGAGTACTAGGTTGTAGTTGTTTTACAATTTCTCGTGCCTTCTGGTTAATGCTACAAGCAGACCCTACTACCGCCGAGCTTCAAGGGTACTAAGACTGGAACATTAAAATCACACAGCGCCCTCCTGGGGATATTGCTCTGTTAATGTTTCATGTGAAAGCCTGATCACAATAGTTAGAACATTCAATGTCGAATTACACAAACCATACTACATATAATGAAGTTGTTAAAAGAATATGCAAAAATTGTGGGATTTTATTGTATTTTTACAGCTGCACAATAGATTGAAATCGAAACATTTCCTGACAGAAGTTAATAGCTCATTGTTAGAATTTACTGCAGTAGCAGATTAGATTTGTGATAATCAGTTGATCACTTCTGTGAAAGTAAATAATAATCCGATTTGGAATTTTCTAAACTAATGAAAACACTCGACACTACTTATATATAATAAACAGAATGCTGTGATTTGCTTATAGAACAACCTCACCAAAAGGTAATTCTACAGATATGATTGTGCAGAATCATAGCTGCATTAGATAGCTGAAAAAGGGCCATAATACAGCTCTTAAAGGGGTATTCCCACAAAGACAAGTTTCTTATATGTACACAGAAATAGAGAAAATAATTTCACTATGACCGGAGCTCCAAATATTCTTCTTTTCCCTCGTTATTCCATCTTAAACCACCGATGAACAGCACCAATCCTCAGTTTCTCCTGCTGAAAGTATGTCACCATTCAGACTAACACCATCGCACTCTCATTCTCCTCCTTTAATTATATTTGTAGCTGGAAGAAAATATGCAGGGAGATGGTGTGGTATGTTCCAATAAAGTTAACATTTATTTCAGTTCATCATACTCACAAGAGTCCATTAGAAATGCGCATATCACAAATTCACATAACGGGACGCTAGCTTTCCTATCCGCCCTATGTTTTAAGATGGAATAACGAGGGAAAAGAAGAATATTTGGAGCTCCGGTCATAGTGAAATTATTTTCTCTATTTCTGTGGACTTTTTCAAAGACTGTGTGGACTTATTACGCGAGTAGCTCCTTAAGGGGCAAACTGTGCACCACGAACAACTGTGTTTCTGTGCTTTCTTATATGTACTCAGGATAACAAAATAACACATTCTCTAATTCAATGTTATTAACAAAAATACAGCATTTCACAGATATAATCCCAACGTGTCTCTATCAGTCCTGCTGTACACAATTTAAGTTGCCCCTAGATACGACCCTGTAACTTCATGAGCAGAGAGAGAGGGTGCAAACTACAAGCTACAAGGCAAGTGATCCGGGGGAAGGGGAGGCACATATCTGTGAGATGTAGCAGTATAAAAGTCTGTCAGTCTCTGTGTAATATCATGCATCTCTGATCTGTCTCATCTCTCTTTCTATGTGTCAGTGTGTTAGTACAATGTCAGAAGCCAGATGAAAGTGTATTTAGACCTGTACCCTGATAATCTAACCACATTGTCACCCCACAGAACTAGATGGATCATAATGTTCTGCTTAGAGAGTCCCCGCCCACACCCTGGGATTTTGCACTGAGCACCCGAGGGAGAGATAGGAGCTAAGCTATTCAGACAAGGAGATACACTTTCTGGATACCACCATACAGATTAAAGACAGCCACTTAACCACAACAATATTCCATAAACCTACAGACAGAACGGCCTACCTGAGGAATAACAGCTTCCACCCCAAACATACCAGACAATCCATATACAGCCAGGCCATACGCTACAACCGTATATGTTCAGACAAGAAAGATCTGGAAAAACACCTCCTGGAGCTCAGGTCTGAATTTCTCCAGTTGGGCTACAGACCAAAAGTGACTGATAACCAAATAGGTAAAGCAGCAGCCATCAACAGAGAGGATTTACTCAAATATAAGGAGACCCAACAGGAGGCCAGAGTGCCCCTAGTAGTTACTTACAGCCCACAATTGAAGATCCTACGTCACATTGCCAAGGAACTCCAACCGATTCTACATAAAGACACAAGATTAAAGGAAATATTTCCAGTCCCTCCTCTCCTGTCCTTCCGGCAACCACCAAACCTGAAACAACTGGTTGTCCGGAGTGCCCTGAGACCCCCATCAGAAAATGGTACCTCACCCTGCCTGCAAAGCAGGTGTAAAACATGCCAGAACATTCACACAGGTGACCAGGTACCTGTACCTCAATCACAGCAGGTACATCAGATCAAGGAGACCTTTTCCTGCAGATTCCCTAATGTGGTCTACCTCATTATGTGTCAGCAGTGTCCAACCACAGGCCTTTATGTTGGGGAAACAGGTCCGAGACTCCATCAACGTATGAACTCACACAGAGCTGATATTAAAAATGAAAGGAAAGATCTGCCAGTGGCTGCACATTTCTCCAGAGAGGACCACACTATGGAAGATTTGCAGATTACTGTTTTAATGGGACATTTTAAGACACAGAGGGAAAGGAAAGAATGGGAGTATAAATTAATGAGGAGATTCAACACCTTGCAAAGTGGTCTTAACATTCATGCCAGCTTCATGACCTCCTACCTCTGACCTGGAGGCCACAAGCAGATAAGAGCCAGGGCTCATGTGTCTCGCCTCATAGGTTTTTAATGTTTTTATTGCCATCCTGTTGTAAATAAGATGTCCCTGTTTTTATCAATCTGTTGTTTTAGAGGTTTTTTTAATATCCTTTGATGATCACTGTTTAGTGTGTATAAGTTTAGCAACATGTAGTAAGATCTTAAACTCACCATAGTAGTGAAAGCAGGTAACCAGACTGTTGTGTTTTAGACTTTGGGGGTGGTGTTGTTTTGACCCCTATAGTGATTTTTTAAGAAGAGAATCAGCACAAAATTAGAAACCTATTTCATTTACAAATGGAGTCGGAAATGAAGAAAAATAAAGAAGAATAGTATCTGCACCGAATCCCTGGTAAATTTACAAGACACTCGGATTATTTTGGACCAATTTGGCAAGCTTTGTGCAGCACTGCGTAATCTATGTGTGCTATATAAATAAAGAATTATTATCATTACCTGCAAGCGAATGCTTAATAAAAGCTCATAAGGCGAGCTAGAAGAACTTCATCAGGTCGCTTTGGGCCACTTATAGCAGATAGTAACAGAACACAAAGTTCTTTCTAGCTCTTTTCTTCTAACGTGTTGGTATTTTAAAGGTGACATTCACTTTAAGTAAGCCAAACAATGAAGAGTTTTGGACTACATAAATGACTGCAGTCTGTTTATATTGGCAACAAAACACTGTCTCTTTAGCACTTCATTAAAAGTAAAACCTTTGTTCTGATCCTACCAGACAGTAGGGGAAATGCAAAGCAAAAAGTGGCAGAATTGAAGCCTAATTTGCCCCCCAAAACTGTCAATCATGTTTTGAACCACTCATTTAAGTTATATTAAACAATTTTTAGATATATTTTTACAATTTGTATAGAAAAGGGAGTGTGACTTAGGATAAAATGGGCATGGCCTTAGCTTTGAGGCTGTGTGCCGAATTTAGAACGCAATTACAGACATAAACTAAGCCAACTAATAGGAGATTCCACATTTGATGGTCCAAGGGTGACTGATTTATCTTTAGTATTAGTGACTGTAACATACCTAGAGCAGTATTAAAGGGGTATTCTCATTTCAGCAAATAAATAATATGGTTTGTATAATGAAAAGTTGTACCATTTTCCAATATACTTTCATTATCAATTGCTCACGGTTTTCTAGATCTCTGCTTGCTGTCATTCGATAGAAAGCTTCATTATTTACTTCTAATGGACAGAAATCTGACCATGGTCACACAGGTGGGCGGCTCATTACGTCACACAGCTCTGATTACTCTCTATCATACTAATGAGCCGTGCACCTATGTGACCATGGTCAGATTTCTGTCCACTAGAAGTAAATAATGAAGCTTCCTATGGAATGACAGCAAGCAGAGATCTAGAAAACCATGAGGAATTGATACAGAAATTAGAAAACTGGATATATTTTTATCGTGCAAAAATTAACAGTAATTTGCCGAAATGAGACCCCCCCCCCTTTAAGCCTAGTTCACACTGGATTTGGGCTTTCCCTTACACTATCTGTTTAAAAAGAGCATCACAGAAACTAAAAGGGAAGATAAATAGGACTTCCATTCACCTTCCTTTCCCCATAGACTATAATGGACCTTCTGGTAAACATCTATTATAAATATAACCCAAAATACGTCCTTAACCAGAGTTAGGATGACTTCCCCCTAACTTAAATCAAACACCCTACAAAAAGTGGAACTCATAAATCATATATTAAAAGGATTACTTTTTATTGCATTAATATTAAAACAAAGAACATACATTGACAAAGTTTTTACAGAAATTTAAAATGATCCCAAGAAAAGATGGAGCCGGGAAACCCAGTTGTAGCAGACCAGTATTACCTGTTGCTAATATCCTTATATGCCAGGACTCATATCAACATCTCTATTCATTAATCCAAATGATTTCTTTCTATAGTCAGTATTAGACTGGTTGTTACCTTGCTGCTATGGCTGCCGTCCGCCCCTCGCCCGGCTCCACCTTTTCTTGGGATCATTTTAAATTTCTGTAAAAATTTTGTCAATCTATTATAAATAATGAGTACCTAATGGAAGGTCCATGAAAGTCTATGGGAAATGGAAGATAAATGGAAGACCTTCTGTTTGTAGCTTCCATTACTCTCTCCTTAGGCGGCCAGATGCCAGTTGTGAACTGAGCCCAAGACGGGATAGTTTTAGTGTATCTCAGGAAGAGTATTCTTCACCCATTTTGACCACCATTATATTACTTGAATAAACTGTTAGGGTAGTGGTGGCGAACCTATGGCACGCAGGCCAGAGAGGGCACAGTATGAAAAAGTTAGCACCAAAAAAATTAGCACCAGAAGATGGCAAAATGATTTTTTTTATTGTACAGGAGGTTTTAATTTTTGTATTTGTATACAAATATTATTAAACCTATATATATTATCCCTGTGATCATACTTCCACAGAATAAAGTAGACATGTCGTTTGGGGTTCACAGTGGAAGCTGTAAAAACCAAGTCTACAAGAAAATGTCACAAAGGCATTTTTTCACCAATTTTACTGTATTTGGAATTTTTTACCACTTCCCAGTACAGGACATTGGATATTAAATACCATTACTATGAAGTGCAATTTGTTACGCAGAAAACAAGCCATCACAGAGCTCTTTGACGATTGGGAGTAAAAAATGGAAACGCAAAAGCAAAAAGTGGGTATAGATGGCAATATACTACTCAGGACTGCTGTCACTGTATGGGGGTAATGTTAATAAGTATATGGCGGTAATATTCCTCACTGAATGGCAGTAATATGGCATTCATCGCTATATTTGTATAGCATAGTATAGCAATATTATTGGTAACATTGGCCTTTCTATAGTCTTTATTACCAGAATGATGCTATTTATGTTGTTATAATGGTGGCATCATGATATGGCAGTAATATTTGTCTTATTGTGTGTTAGTATTGTGGCACTATTGGGCTAAATTTCTGTGTTGGCACCTCACGATAGAAACGTTGGCTTTGGTTTGCAGTTTGGGCACTCAGTCTCTCAAAGGTTCGCCATCACTGTGTTAGGGTAATCTCAACAGCTTACCGGCTTCAAAGCGTTGTTAATTCAAGTGTTTTATTACTTTAGAAGTGGATGAGAAATACTTTTTGATATAGTAATGAAAGACTTGCAAATTATTTCAACAAACACAGTTATAAACATAAAACTGTGAAGTGAAATGGTGTAAATTTCAATATCACATGGGAATATTATACCCAGCATTCTAAGAGTCCACAGAATTATTTTGGTCTAAATGCTCTGCACTTGCTACATTCTGTGAATGATAGAGGGCAGACTGTGTCAAGCTTGTGCTGGTTACTTGCAATTAACTCATGGGTTATGGGTTTCGACCACAGGCTAACATAGAGGTGCTGTGATCAGGGGGCATTGTATGGTCTTCCTGAGACCTTATGGTGATAGTAAAATAAAGAGTCACAGGAGAGGAAGTTAATAAAACAGTTTATGGTACAGCTTACACCAATTTCAGACCTGCTTTTGGTAGGCTCAGTCCCCCCTTCCTTTATCAAATAGCGGAAAAAATAGCTTTTGAGGCTAATGAGGAACTGAAGGTGAACAGAACACATTTGTACTGCCTTTTTTTTTTAGTTGTCATAACAATCCCTTAAAACAGAGAGGGTAATGGAAACCCCCAACCCAGGTGTGAACTGAGCCTAACTTCATGCTTGGTGGTTGCAATCCTTCAAAAGAAGAGGCCTATCAAACCTCACAGTGCAAAGTCTCACCTTGGGCCACTGGTTTGGCTATTAATAATAATTATATAATAATTGATTTGGCTATTAAATAAAATAATAACTTATATCATACAAAAAAGGTCATTATGGTGTCACAATGTAATAATCATTTCATGGAAACTATTAACAAAATTAGCTTAAACTTTTAATAATAATAATTCTTTATTTATATAGCGCACACAGATTACGTAGCGCTGCACAAAGCATGTCAAATTGGTCCCTATCCCCATGGGGCTCACAATTTAAACAATATACTAGTATGTTTTGGAGTGTGGGAGGAAACCGGAGGACCCGGAGGAAACCCATGCAAAGACATACAACAGAGAACATACAAACTCTTTTGCAGATGTTGACCTGGGTGGGATTCAAACCTAGGACCCCATCACTTCAAGGCAGAAGTGCTACCCACTCAGCCACCGTGCCACCCATAACTTTTTGAGACAACAGGGCACAAAACAGTGTTCAAATACCATTTAACACTGCATAAATACTGTAGTTCTCATTTTTATCCTAAAATGAGTTAAAGTTAGATACTCCGTTGACTGATTTTCTTTGTACTTGCTTGTACTTGTACAGTATTTTGATGCAGCTATGCACAGAAGACTGTTTATTACAAGTCTGATACATTGTAGTCATCTCTCAGTTTGCATGTGAACTTTGCACATGCTTGGAAAAATGCCACCATGAGAGCCACGTCCAAGAATTTCAATGGAAATATGACACTATTAACAAATCCAGAATTGTCATGTTAAAAACAAAAGCTGGATATATGGACTTCCAGCTAAATTACTGCACTGCTTACAATGCTTACATCTGTTAAAGGGATGAGTTTAGGTTCATAATTATGAGAACCAAGACCCACATTTAGGTAACGCACATACCCACAATCATTTATGATCATCATGTATGATCTTAATGTTACATGCAAAGATTAGTTTATGTGTAAAAATAAAAGCAGATTAAATGTTAAGATGACTGCCAATCTGAAGCTCTAGAGTGCCAAGGCAATATCTCTAATAGGACCTTCCACCATTTATGTGACAAATATGAAACAAAAGTCTTATTTGGCAGAGGAGTCATTAGATATTCCCCAAGCATTAAGACCTAGGTGCAACGTGACCTCTCATCCCTCTATAGAAATCCAGTTTTTGCTGTGCTTTATTACATTAGACTAAATACCAACAAAGTACAAATATTGAGGATTAATATGCTGGATCAATATGGATTGTATCAGTAGCACACACCTACCAGAAAATAACATGTACCAAATGGAACAACTTTTGATAAATTGGTAGTAAAAAATAGCCCATCAAGTTGAAAGCAGTTTGAACTGTAAGCAGTGTTTTATAGAGCAGGATTGTTGATCACTTCTGTAGGTTCTTGACAAACAATCCAATAGATTTTCCTCTTTCCGTCCTATACTTATTCTGGGGATGCGGGAAAATTAAAAAATGTGGAGATCTGAGAAAGGTGTCTTAAAGCGTGTGTCAAACCAGAGGAGCCGACTACCTGACAGGCAAGGAATGGGGTGGGGTGCTGCGTCTGGCCCTACAGCTGGGAAGGATCCCAGTGAGTGCTTAGAAATGATAGGGATAAAAGAAGAGGAGTTTGGCGCTCTCGACACCAAGAGAAAACAGATAAGTGATGGTGGGGGATAAACAGGGTTTTTTATTTGGTTATTAAGCAACGCATTTGAACGCCGGATTGGCATCTTCGTCAGGCATACAACAAATCATACAGGTAAAATGGAGTCAATATGAGGTAAGTTAATGTAGCTATGTAAAAAATTATTATAACTCTAAAAAGAGTGATATGTATGTACTATTATTTAAATAAAGAAGTAAAAAATATAATAATGATAAATACATAGTATGTAGTATGATACATAGGACATAGCACAAAATACATAAGATGAAATAGAATGCAAACGATGGTAAACACATGTACACATATAAACACATATACATATAGACATGTATACATATATACACACACACATATATATACACATATACACACACATACGTGTGTTAATTTGTAAAATAGATTAATTCTATTGGACTAAAATATGCAGATTTTGTGTAGGTGAATAGGTGAATGGGTCAGTGTTTAGTGATAAATGATGGCAGAGATGGGTTACTCAAGGCGGCTTCTGACCGGGTGGTACTGGAGTGGTACGGAACCTAGTAGAAAATGCATTCGGTGATAATGAAATATGGTTGGGAAGAGGGTCGGTGTGTGCGGATTTATTGCAAGTCTGACGAACACGCCGATCCGGCAATGAAACACGTTGCTTAATTACCACATAAAAAAACCAGTTTGTCCCTTCACCACTACTCATCCGTTTTCTCTTGGTGTCAAGCGTGTCAAACATTTGTGCCCTTGTCTTTTATCCCTATAATTTCTCATACTTATTCTAGGGTCTTACTGAGTAAATGAAGGTGATCTCTGTATTCAGTCTCATACATGGAGTACTACTTGGACCAAAATCTTTTCTCACAAGATGAAATATAAAATTGTTTTATAATGTATCAGGCTACAATTTGGACTGCATTTTAAACATGCCATCTCTGAGAACTCAAGCTTTGTAGTTCCCCAACATTACCAGGAAATACTGTTAAAAAGAGGAAGAGCATAAACCAATAACATTGACATAGTAACAGCTGATTCTCAGGATTCTGAAAGGGGTTTTCGAAGTTAAAATATTGATGCCCCACGCTAAAGATAAGTCCATAGTATCAAATTGGTGGCAGTCCAACACCCAGCACCTTCACAGTTCAGAAATTCTTAGAAGTTTATAAACAGAAAATAAAATGGAAAAAAGATAGCTTCTTTCTCGGTGTTCTTCATATGAATAGGAATTGGTCCATAGTTACCTGGTCTGACTGCTACACAAGCAATGGAGCTATTTGCTTAATAATGCATTTTCGGTTTGTCAGATGCTGGGACCAGTCAATCTGTGAGGACCTATTCTACTAAAAAGATCCAAACAGAGCTGTATGGATGTAGCCTGTAGTGTAGCAATCAGAGGACTTTCTATCATAGATCACTGTGTCATATGTATCAAACTTTCTTTTAGGAATAAAAATCTATATAAATAGGGACTACAGAACACACTTTATTTCTGGTGGATGCATGTAAAGCTGTAAAAAATAGCTTTTGGTTGAATTTTCTCTGTATGGCCAGCTTCAGTAAAGATTGAAAGACTACACGACTGAAGACTTCAAAAATATGCATCTAAACCAGAATTTTATTTTAAGGCTGTGGACATGTATCGGTGAGTAAAACCTGTTCCAATTTTCTTAGGTAGTATAAACTAGTCTGAAATAATATTTATACAATCAACAGTACACATGCAAAACTTTGTAATGCATCCAACGACTCTTCTCTAATCATTTGTTTATTACGGTACTTACAAGGTCAAAATAAAAACAAAATCTTCAAGATTAAACATCTTTTGATGGCAGCATGAAAACAGACATAATATGAGCTTCAACAATAACATAACCCAATATTCATATAAATTAAAATATTTCCTTTTACTTAAAAGAGCTTTTCGCTGGACTCCTGAGTATGAAAAGAAAGTTCTTTTCTTTATACCTGCTCCAGCTCCCAGTTCTAGTGTCATGGTGGCTTTGCCACCTCCAGCCTGGTCAGAAGTGTTGGGGGTCATTGGACTTGCTTCTTCCTTGGCTTTAGCAGTGTTTGAACATCACTCATGACATAGTGGAAGAAACATACTTCGCAAACCATCCATGGCACTTATGAAGACCTGGACACCAATTCTTGAATGTACTTTTTTATATCTGGCCAAAGATGGCCAGTTGGACTATAGATACACTTTACAAGAACAGAGCAGTCATACATTATTTTTCGCCTAATTTAATATGTCTTGCACCAATTTTTTTAACAGCTTTCAAACATTTCAGTATGATAAAAAAGGGTGTGATGTTGCAGAATGGGGCCATGGGCTAAGTTTCCTCAAAAATGCATTGAAATCTCAATCAACAAAGCCATTAAATAGGAGGTGCAAAGTCTAACTTTAATGAAAATTTTATGAATATTCTCCAATTTTTGTTTCCCTAAAGCATCTAATATGTCATCGGTAGTGTGCAGTCTCAATAATATTTCGCATGTCAGTTCTTAAGAATTTTTTGTAAATGGCTAATGATTGATAAAAACTGTTCATAAACTGTAACTGAATTTACAGCTACAGTACATCGCTGTCATTTTTTGGGGCTGACTAAGAGTGTCGATGTGGATCAGTTCACTACAGAAATTGGAGACTGCTTTAGCATGAGAGACTACTTTCCCTCATAGAAGCACACTGTGCACTGTGAAGTGTCCATTGGTCAGAAGACCTGTTTTTAGTTCAGCCTTATTTTCCAATACCAAATAAATAGATTGGTACATTGGTAGAGCACTGGAAGCACAGGGCTCAACAGGGTGCCAGGTATGAGACATCTCCCAAACTGCCACTAACGGACTATTCTCAGGATATATGATTAAAAAAAAGCTGGAGCATCTCTTAAATGGTGGGATTTTTTTAAATTTTTCATGCCATTACAGTAATGAACATTCAAAGTCTGCCGAAACCCTTGTTCCTGTAAAAGCAGACTTATGCAGCAACTACAACCCTATGAATGGGTCATGGGGTAAGTTAACATAGCATAATCACAAAATATGTTAAGAAAAAAAAGTCAAAGAAGTATGCCAATCAACTCAAAATTGTAGGACAATGTGATGGTGGCCAAAACGTTCTACGCTTGCTGTACAGGTTTGAATTGATGTTAATGGACATTTCCATTTATATATGGGGTTAGTACAAGTCACTCGGGTTACAAGTGTGCAGGAGCAGTACTTACGTAAATTTCCATGCATAAATATTTCTAGTCTTTGAGCAAGTACAAAATTAAAACTAGTCATAAAGCCTGCCTCATTCAAATTCAGAAGCATTTTATAAATAATACATAATGTATAAATAATTTTCACCTCTACTGTACACTTTTTAAAAAAATATTTGGCCTATATTCACACTTTAAATATGTGCTACTTATATTTATAACCAGGATGTACGGAAGCTTTTTTTTTTTTTAATCTGTGTTTAAAATATATTGAACTGCATCCTACAAGTAAATTTATGGACTAATAATACAACACACTGGAAAAGCATGTACATACAATTCCCGGAAACAATATGTACAGTAATTGTATAATAAAATAATATATAGCCACCAACTTACATTTCATATTAACACACTGCCAAAGTACATATGGGATGTATGCCAATAATTTCCCATTTTACTCTGCAAACTCCTGCAAATCTGGAGGAAATGTATTTGACACATAGACAAAACATTAAAATGATGCAAACAATATAATGTAAGCATGTTTAGAACTGCGTGTTCTTTGATAAATGTTTCCATTGTCTTCCTTATGGTTTTCGGCTCCTGTTCTAATGTTAATAACACTTACTTAAATTTCGGAAAAACAAACAAGGCCTCTTCTGGCACATTTATAAGCCAATTTGTAACTCTCATACTCTAATACTTAGGCCAAGCATTCCACTGTTTAGGTGCTTTATTTGGGAGAGCTGTATGTTCTTTCATCTGTGTGCACTGAACTGCTCCACAAATCCTCCTCTTAACCAGTGACATGTTTAGCAGGTTCCTTATTGGATACTACAGTTGTTTTTTTAAGCGGGCTGTCCTTGTTGACAACATGTGTGAAGAGACATTAATGCTGAGTCAAGGGTATCAGTTCACCTCATGGCAGTTCCCGATACATAAATTTACAATATGAGTTGTAGATGCATTATCTATGGCAAAGGCAATTTTGATGACCTGGATGGAACCATCCTTCCTTTGTAGTTTTTAAAATAATATAATGTGTTGTTAAAATGGACTGTAGTAATAAATAGTCTGTTTTTCATTGAAACATGGAAAAGCTTTATTCCTTTGTTATGTAATTGCAAAATAGCAACATCTGTCTCCCATAGGAATTCCTATAGAAAAAAAAAGATAAAAATACCAAATACTATAGTTTTTAGTGGACAGTCTATTGCACTTTTCTGTGCAGTTAGAAATATTGAAACTCTAAAGAATATTCCCAAATGTGCAACAAAACATTGCTGTTTTGGATTCTAGTTGCCTAGGGGTTCACTTATAACGTGTAACAAAAGTTTTTCTAGCTTTTACAGTAAAAATAAACAACAAAAGGCAAAAAAAAAAAATATATATATATATATACACACACACACACACACACCGCCTCAGCCTCTCTGCTGCCAGGTGCAATATGATTTTGTCATCACCTGCCAGCCTCTAGAACACAGCAGCAGAGAAAGAAGAGGAGAGAAGAGCTGCTGGGGAATATGGAGGGGTTAGTATCTTGTGTTTATTATTTTTTAATAACACTTCAAATAGAAGAGGGGGCCAAAATGAGAGGGAGTAGAAGAGAAGGGGCCACAAATGAGGGTCAGATGAAGGGAGCCAAAAATGAGAGGTAGATTAGAAGTGGCCAAAACATGAATGTGGGAAGCCACAATATGAGGGGGCCCATAATAAGAGGGACAGATAAGGGGGAGTATGTGCTGGATATATACATGGGTTGTATAAGCAGCTTCTGATGACATCATTTGTGAAGCTCCTGTATGTGAAAATTCTGGTATGATAATTTGGGTTTATTAGGTTTCTAGTATCTTTACTTTGAAATAGTGGCATTTTATGTTTTTAGTTAGTGAATATAAGAAGTTCCTAAGAATAAGCCTAATTTATTTACCCAACAGGGGATCTAACAATGAGAGAAGCCAAGGAGTTGAGTTCTGGTTTAAACAATTTCCTTCGCCAAGTCGCTGATGTTTAATCGATACCATCAAAATGCAGCTGAACTAGAAGACAAAGGCAGTATTGTCTCACCAACTAAACAGCGTGTGAAGTAATGTAATGTAATGAGGGATGTATGCAACGCTCAGCACGAGAAATAAAACAGTTCCAGAGAATGGAGTTATAGTGATACTAGGCAATACAGCTGATCAAAGCGACAAATCAAAAGATTCAACACCGTGAGAAACCTTAAGGGGGCAAGAAGATGCGGTTGATAGAATCCTGTTTAGCATTTTGGCAGTTTATATGAGCCTGCTTTTGATAACTTATACATTCTTTACAGTAATTTTAGATTTATATAAAGAATCCAATCATTTCCATAATCAACACCAGATACAATTTATGGTGAATGTTATGCTATTTTCACATGCCTTAAAGTAATAATCCATTCAACCCTTAAGGATGTTTTTTACTTGACTTCATGGAGCACTTCCAATCCCAGATGAATTATCTTTGGTGCTAAAAGCAGATAAAAGGGTTAACTCCCTAAAGCGTTTATAACCTTTCAACAAACTTTTGCTTTTTTGCTATTTATGCTTTTACTACTTGTACCATTTTAAAGTTTAGTTACCATTAAAGGCAAGGTCGGCTCCAGGTATTAGTGGGGCCCTGGGCGACAAAGCCCTAGTGGGCCCCTTTATGGGCCCCCTCTTCAGTAGTCACACTGCCCCCCCACCCCGCGTGGACACATCCCTCCTCCTGTATACACTCTGCACCCCCTCCCCCTGTATACACACTGCCCACCCTCACCCTGTATACAAACTGCCCCCCCTCACCCTGTATACACACTGTCCCCCCTCCGCCTCCTGTATACACACTGACCCCACTCCTCCTCCTGTATACACACTGCCCTCCTCCTCCTGTATACACACTGCCCCCCCTCCTCCTCCTGTATACACACTGCCCCCCCTCCTCCTCCTGTATACACACTGCCCTCCTCCTCCTGTATACACACTGCTCTCCTCCTACTGTATACACACTGCCCCCTCCTCCTCCTGTATACACACTGCCCCCCTCCTCCTCCTGTATACACACTGCCCCCCTCCTCCTCCTGTATACACACTGCCCTCCTCCTCCTGTATACACACTGCCCCCCTCCCCCTGCATACACACTGCCCCCCCTCCCCTTGTATACACACTGCCCCCCCTCCTGTATACACACTGCCCCCCCTCCTCCTGTATACACACAGACCTCCATGTTCTCCCCCTTCCCTGGCCCCTGTCATATCTCCTCCTCACCTCACTGATGCAGCTCTCTCTGTGTGGTCACTGCTTTCCCCGGCAGGTCATGTGACCATGACGTCATCGCAGGTCCTTCAGCCTCCGATGCAGCAGCTCGAGTGAGTGACTGCAAATGTTCTCACCGCAATCTGTGTCCGGAAGACACAGATCGCTATGAGAGACAACCGACACTCCAGTACCCCGGGGCCCCGGCACTTGCCCAGGTAGCCGGGTGCTGGCGCCGGGCCTGATTAAAGGCTTTTTTTGAATTTTATGATGCAATGATTTATGATGCGACGATTTCTCTTTGTCTCATCATTTCTACCTTCCAAGAGCCATACATTTAGTTTTGCTCATCAACTTAGCCATATGGGAGCTAGTTTAAAGTAGGGCACATTAAATATTTTAACTATGTTTTGGTAATAGAAAACAAAAACAGCATTTGATGCTAATAAATTTGGCATAAGTCTGCCAGTATTTTGCATCAGAATTTGTAAACTGAGTTGATAATACTGAGGAAACATATAATGGGAAGATCTGTACATCTTCTTAGTTTAGGATTTATTTTTGATTTTTGCTTCCAAATGTTGGTGCCAAATACTGACAAAAATACTACTGTAACACATGGTAACAGTTGGGATTGAGGGGGGGGGGGAATGAAAGTACCTTTAGAAATGGCATTGTGTCTAAAATAATTTACTCAAAATCCACAAATCTGAAATTGATCATAAGACAGAAATGTTAGAATTTCCTTGGAGAAAATTCACCAACTCAATGAAATTACATCATCCTTTCAGCATTTCTAAATCACTGAAGGAGAACAGGTGACTCCACAGCAGCAAAAAAAGGCAAAATGGCCAGTTAGCAATATATAAATCATGTACTGTGTATTTATGAGTGATATCCAGCGAAAATAAGTTTGCTGCAAATCGTGCAAAGAGATATAACGACTAGTTAAAGGAAATCTACCATCAAAATCAAGCATGATAAACCAATGACATATCATGCAAGTGTAGAAAACTATTTCCAAAGAGACTAATAAAGTTGTAATGTATTGTAATATAATATGGGCATTCACATTATGGGGTGGAAAGGCACATATTGTCATGATGAGAATGTCTTAAAGGGGTTGGTACGTTATCTCATGTTTTTTGTAATGTGTATGTAATTGTGGGGATATTGTGTAATTTACCAAAATACATATTTTTAAAGTTCTGCTCAGCTTTTTTGATATGTTAAGTGAAGCCTATCTTTTCCCTTATCAGCGAGACATTATTGTCCATAAAATGGCTGCAGATGGTCATGTTATCTCTATCTATTCACAAACAATCGCCCTGCCAGAACCTTAATCTTATATTAATGAATACCATCTTAAGGTCCACCATTTTGACATTGATCAATAGTTACATTCCACCACAATGTAAAATGTGTTCTAAAAAATGTAATCCACCAGGTATAAAGGCATAGATTTAAAACAGATATAAATGTAATATCAGCATAGTATAGAATATAGAATCTGGACAGAATCCATAGCTGTACAATATCAGCAAGACAATAACATGTTCACATTGTCCAGAGCTTCATTGAGGCATTTGATTATACTTTAGTTTATTATTTTACCACATTCTTTAGAATTAAAAAAAAAATAGACACAATTAATAAGTTGTCACAAATCTGCACATTTAGTATTTTAAGAGAGGATACAGTATCTGTCTTGGAAGTTACTTAATGAAATTGACCACTGTCTAGACAAAGCAGACAGTCACACAGTAATAAATAACCTGCCACGGAGAAAGGGTCACTCACAGGTTGGAGCTAAACACAGTAAAAACTCTCCAAAAAACACCCCCTGACCCAGAGATTTCCTGTGACAGATTTTTAGTATCACCATATCTTAAACATATAGGCCACATACAGCAATATGTACATAAGAATAAGAGTAAGAAGAGCAAAAATAAATGAGGCTGCTGCACTTTTCTGCTTCATACATGAAAAAAAAAACTGTAACATGAAGTTCTCTCACTCAATTTCATGACATTGTTTCCTCACTTGCTGACAGTGCATCAAATGTAAAAACCACCTCCCTAAAATGACAAATTGATCAACAAAAAGGGTCACATTATAGGAGTTTTTCTGTTGTGTTTCCATAAGTAATGTGTGCCTCACCGACAATTATGTCATTCAGGTCTTGTACATCAGTCATAACTTCTGTGATAAAAGTTTCTTTACTCCTACAAGAATAATTTGAAACCCTTTGTAACAGTCATAATTTTGGCCTCAAAGGATTTTTTCAAGATCAGCCTTTTTTGCTATAGGCTTCAGGGGATGTAAAAATATTAAACAATCTATACTCACCTCTCTCTGGCACTGTGGCCCAGCATCTTACCTCCCACTTTCTGCCAGTTTCTGTTTGCATACAAAGGCTCAAAAGTGAAGCCACTTTGAATAATGACTAATGTCATTAGTAAGGACTTCGGTATACCAATCGAATAGAGCATTGATCAGGGGTAATGTGCTGTAGTGAAGTAAGGACCAGGGTAATATGGCTTAAAGCTCTAGGAGAAGATCTGCACTGAGCATGAAACAGTTTGATAACTGTTCGGTTCCGGTTTTGGGCTCACCTGTTTTTTTTTCAACGATGCCATCTTTTAGGCGAACAAAACTATTTTATAGAGACCTTGGCTAACTCTTTAAAAGGGCATGTGCCAATCTACTGGAAAAAAAAGTGGATGCATGCTTGTCCCTATTTTTTTTAAAGACTTGAAAGATGAAATCTAGAATTTTCACAGCACGGCTACCAGATCTGCTTAGAGGGTACCACCAGTGTGAGCTGTAATACCACTCTTCTGTCAAAGTGTTCTTACACTGACTTGTATTAAACTCTCTGCAGAGATTGTTTTTGTCTGGGAGACGAGATCAGGGTGTGGTTTAATACTCTATTTCTAAAGAATCTTCCCAAGATTTTGGAAAGCTATGCCAAACATAAGCAAAATGCCGGACTCCATCAGGCTTGGGCTTAAATAGTCTCCCTGTGCAGCTTAAGTTTCTCCAGTAGAGGAGGTCTATGAAACGTTAATATCTGGAAGACTGAATTCTTTTCAGTTTGCAGATAAAAAGCTATATTTACATGAATAAATAGTCAGAATAAAAAAAAATATGGCAGTGTCTGAACATGTCCTACAAGTACTGTCACCTTTCTCAAAATACAGCATCAAGAATATGTAATGCAAATAGATGAAATAAGCTTAGGTCCCATGCACACAAGCATACAGCAGTGAGCAGGAGAGCAGAGTGGCAAGAGCTATTCACCTCTATCACTCTCTCTATTGAAAGGCGTGCTGCTGTGCTGTAAAAACTGCACAATTTAGGACCTGCCACGGTGTGGCTCATTTACAGTGCGGTAAGACAGAAAGTCAGGCAAATATGACTCTAATCATCCAATTTTCACATGAGATGAGTAAAGTTTAGTCTTATTTCACAAACCAATATCTTTGATTCTATAGTGCCTAGAAAGAAGATTTTTATATCATATCAAGGATAAGAATCTCATCTTTCAGATCACATCAAGCTTTCCAAGTGATCTTCACTATCTGTGTATGAGCCAACTGCCTGTGATGCAAAGCTCTGGCCTGTTATGCAAACTCAAATTTTTTCCTGCTGGAGTTTGTGGTTTAGACAGTCTCTTCTCCAGTCATCGGCACGTGAATGGACCTCACACTCCAATGACACATGGACCCTGGGCCCCTTGTTTGTAGCCCATGAATGCACAAGAGGCCTAAAACAAAATGAAGGAACTGATGCCCATGTACATATTACAATTCACTTCTATTTGTGCCATAAAAAGTATTTTAAAACAGCTTCCCTTTTAACTTACTAAAAACTTACAAAAACTTAAGAAAACTCATAAATGATGCAAGGTAAAACTATTAAGAAAAATAGTTCCTAATACACAAGGGATTAAATACTACTAAAACATAATTAAAATCTAATATAGAACATTATGTTCTAAGCCTTTGATTTAATAATGAGTATATGTTACAAATGATTCATTAATCGAGACATGATTCACCTTCTTTTATGCCTTAATATGTTACCACACAACCACACTATGACACAATACATGCTTCTTTTTATACCTCACTGTATGCTGATACTGACCTATACCTATCCCTTTATGTTAACAAAATTCGTTTTCCACACCTTAACAAGGCTCTTTTTATTTCATAGACAACCCGTAATTACATAGGGACCTCTCTGCCCACTGTGACCCCTTGTGAAGCTCTCTGGATGCCTTACTTTAGTCCCAGACTGTAATGATCAGCTGTAAGGTGTTTGTAATGAAGTTTTATGGATAATCCTTGTTCCCATGACAGCAAAAAATTAAATTGTCACAGGGACCAAAAAATATAGCTACAATTATAAAATATACCTGTTTTGACTTGCATCCAAATTCAACTTAAAGGACATCTCCCACCAGGATAAAGCATTTGTAAACCAAGCACACTTAAATGCTGAGGTGTGCCCCTTTTGCCTCTTTAAGAATAAGGGATTAAAATTATGCAAAAGAGCCTAAGGGGATCTAGGCCCCATTAACCCTGATGGCTCATTTGCATAATTTCAAAAGCATTTTTTTTGTTAGAAAAAAAAAACAGGGCATAAGAAGGTAAAAAAAATAGATCATACCAGAGGTGGCACAAACTAGTATGTAAGTGTTCTTGGTTAACACTCCTTGAAACTGATGGCAGACGTCCTTTAAGTACAAACCTAAAAATCTTATACGTAACCTGGGGACTGCCAAACAAAAGTAGAAGGGCATCACCTGTCAATAGGATGAATTATAGTGCAATATTGAGAGTTGTCAAGTAATGAGGTAATGTTGCTCTGAAACTCACCCTGGGTATAATAGGGTAAGGCAAGATCATCTGAATAAAATGATGCTGAAACTCATAGTTTTGATATGGTATTCCTATGCTCATAAATTGTGAGAATTAGACTCTCTGGTAATTCGTATTCCATTTAGTCCACCATGACGGCCCACCTGGAGGATTACCCCTCAACCTCTGCAGGGACAGGAAGAAGAGAGATTAAATGTCCCTCCAGCTGCATCCCTCTCCCTGCCCCTTGGTACAGGAGATCCTTTCTTTGAGGTAGAAGAATTGGATTGTCCAGAGGCATGTTTTTTAGTGCTGGAAACCTTCCTGGGCCAGAGGGGCACAATTAGAATGATCATGAGGTTTTCCTGTCTGATCTTCTGAACTGCTCTTGGAATTAAAGGAAATGGGGAAAAAGGCATAAGCTACTTTTACCTCCCAACTGTGGCTGAAGGAATCCAGAAGGTGGTCTGGACTGTTCTTCTGTAGAGAGAAATAATGGTCCACTTTCTTGTTTTCCCTGGTGGCAAAGAAGTCTTTTAGGGGGTCCCCCATTTCTGTGTTAGTTGAGAGAAACACCTCTTGGTTTAGGTACCACAGCAATGTGTGTCTGCTTAAGAAGTCTGCTTCTCCGTTTTCTGACCCCTTTAGATGAATTGCAGTCAAAGACAACACATTTTCTTCTGCCCGTAGGAAGATCTTCTTTGATAGATTGAGCAGGATGGGAGAGCGTTTACCTCCTTGATGTCTGAGGTAAGCCACCATAGTTGTGTTGTCTAATAGTATCTTGAGGTTTTCCCCTTGGAGTTGGTTTGAACACATCTTTAAAGAGAACCCGTCAGGCAAAATAACCCAATAAACTAAATATATTTTCATAAACTGCCATTAGAAAGCATTACTTCTATCTCTTCATTGTCCCTCAACATTCCTGTAAACCTAAGCAATGAGCTCCTAAAGCTGTATGCAAATGACCTGTGAAATGTCCAATGAGTCATTAGCATATTCAAGCTGTCCAGCTTATTCATGAGTGGGAGGCACAGCCACCCCTCCAGTGTTTGACTGACAGCCTGTATAATGGTGTAATGGCTGCTCCATGTGCTTGCTGGTGGCCACGCCCCCTGCAGCCTGTGTGTGTATAGGATAGATACAACAGCTCCAGGCAGCCATGTTATAGCAGAACATGTCATGTATTTTTGTAGCTGAGGTTTGTGTCTCACACATCTGTATAGGAGAGCAGAACATGTCAGCAGATGCAGCACACAGACTAGCAATGCTTTACTATACATTACACACAGACATGAGCAGGGGGAGGAGAGGGGAGGGGTCAAAGCGGTGACATCACTGCCTCTGACCATGTGACCAGCCTCATTTACATAATAAAGAAAAGAAGATTTTACAATGATTAATGTATGAATTGACTAGATAAAGGCTGGGATGGAATACTTGTGAGCTGCTCCAACAGGTAGAGGTGACAGGAATAGTGACAGAGACTTGATGACAGGTGTCCTTTAAGGTTTCCCAGACAGGCTTTAACTCCTTGCAATTCGAGGAGTCGTCTTTATCTGATTGGGACCATAGACCTTGGACCAATTTCCCTGGCAACTTTTCACCCCAACCTGTCTTGCTCACGTCCGTCAAGATAGTAGTTAATCGGCCAGTTGTTCCACTTTAAGCCCTTGACTAGGTTCTCTTTTGTAGTGCACCAGTCCAGAGAAACTTTCACAAAGGAAGGAATTTTTACTTTCTTCTCCAACTGTTTCAAATCCATGTTCCAGGTTCTGAGTATCCAATTCTGTAAGTCCCTTGTGTGGTTTTGGGACCAAGGGACACAAGCTATAGATGCTGTGAGAAGACCCAGAAGCTTCATTGCTTCTCTTGCAGGATTGTTTGCTTTGAAAGGTCTTTATATGGGTCATAAGATTGAGAGTTTTCTCCTCAGGAAGTAGGGAACACTGACATACGGAGTCCAGAAGAATGCCCAAGAATTTCAGACTGGTGATGGTTACCGCTCCTCGTTCCTGACTCCCGAACGCCAAATGGATGAGTGGTAATGTCAGTTCCAGTGCGACGCGCCAAACCAGAAGTCTTCATCGCGGTCTGTGGAACGCACAATGCGTTCCACCATTGGGAGTTAGAACACATGGTGCCGCCGTAAATCACAGAGGAATCGCAGGATTAACACCACATCCTCTCCATATCACAGCCAGGAAGGGGAACCGATCGAGGCCAGTAGATGGGAGGACTTAGCACCAGGTACTGCACCTGCATGCCCCCCCCTCCACCCCTGGAGGCGATGAGAGGGAGAGAGACTCTCTCTTCCTCCTGACCTGTGTAGGGACAGGAAGAACACTGGAGAGGGATGCAGGGGGAGAGACATTTAACCTCTCTTCTTCCTCCCTGCAGAGGTCAAGGGGTAATCATGGACGTCATGGAATATATTCTATTATCTTGCCAAATTTTAACTAAATCATAGAAGAATGCATTGGGTGTAATTAAGCTATTCCAAAAATGTATATGAATACTGAGAGATTAAGTCAGAGAAGAAGCTCATGGATATATACAAAGCAACAATTCGGGACATACTTCTTTAATAATGTAAGGACAGAGCCACTAGGTCAGGTGCATGTGGATGGATCATATCTTGGTTAATCCCTTTGCTGAGTGGTTTTGCTGATAAAACAGATATAACATTATGATCATGAAGCTTTGTCGCTTCTATGGCTCTTTTAGCGCTTGTCCTAGCACGTGAGTTTTTCTCTGCAGGAGATCATGATGTAATCACTGTTCTCCCTGCCAGACAGAATAATCAATTGCTGCACCATCCCCCAGCTGCTCTGTATGAGTGATCCAGCTCAGGTTGATTAGTCATGTCCTGACAAACCTCCATTTGTAATTCCAAGCTCCCGTCTGTAATGTGTTTATATTAGCCAGTCTGACCCGGCTTTCCCAAGGTCCTGAGTGTTATAATTGTTCTTTCAGCAAAACCACTCAGCTCAGGGATTAACCAAGATATGATCCTGCATCAGAGTAGCTACAGCATTCTCAAGGCATGTTTGCTTCATAATGCATTAAATTAAATTGTAGGTTTCCTTTAATATTTCGAGCTGTACTACCTGACTCACAGGATACTGCCACTAGTAACACACAAAATAAGGACGTAAGAAGCGCAATAGCTCCTCAGACTGCAAATGACATCTTGGTTATGTGTCTGCTTTGCTACTTTTTACCGAATCACTTAATAGACACTTGTTATCAAGTGATATCAAGGTTATCTGGTTTCCTTTCATTAGAAATGACTTTCCTAGACCATTACTATTTCCTTGGCTATTCAAATCCAAGATTTAGGATGTTTAGATTTTACACTGGCTTCTCCTACACAAGATTAAGAAGACAGTAATAAATTATGAGAAAGTGGTTGGATACAATATCTACAGCGGCAGAATGAAAAATATATTTTTGGGAGAACATGTAGATAAGTCACCAAAATGGGCCATGAATAGAATTTTTTACATTATGATCAAAGAGTTAAAGGACCACTCCAGTGAAAGCTCATTCATTAAAAAATGTACGGTGCAGGGCCAGAAGGGCGGATCATGACTCATTTTCATTGTATTCCTAAAATCTTGTTAGAACCTAGAGTCATGCTCCTCCCTTTAGGCCCTGTACAATGTATAATTAAATGAATCAGACTTTACATTACAGCACACCAGATATTACTCCAACTATATGGTATGTACTGTATGTAATAAAAGAGATGGTTCATCTCATATTCAAATTTTATTAAAATTTTTTTTTTTCAGTCACCTTCTCCATTTCCCATACTTGTTCTGTATTACAGGGCACCAGCTGAAATCCGTAGTAATGTCCCATTCATGGCAGGTGATCGCTTCAGCCATTATCAGTCACTTGCGGTTTGTGCAGGTTAACACTATGGCCTGTGATTGGCTGCAGCACTCATCCGGCAGGAATGGGTCATCACTACTGACCTCAGATGGTGACCTGTAAACAAAAGAGAATGAGCGCCCCCTGCTTAAAGTGGAGTGAACTATTTCCCATTGGCAGCAAAAATATTTATATATAAAGAGGTGGATAAACCCTTTATATCTGATCATGTGTCAGTCTGAGGTTCCTTGGACTCATGAAAGAAAATTATTCTAAGGTTTCATCATCTATCAACATAGAGTACATAAGCAGACAAATATGGTGATGGCAGTATGCCATCCTAGAATACACTGTAAACATAATTATGAAGGTCAGCTCAAATATTAGGAAATAGCCCTATGGGCATTTGCTCGGCTTCAAGTGAGGTTATCTTCTGCTTTTGCTTTCACCTGGCACTGCATTCCATTCCATCTTTCCCACTTAGTAATTTAGAGTCAGACAGTAAGGAAGGAGGTTTCTTAATTTATAGCTGAGCCAGCTAACCTTGGGATTCACACCAGAGAAGCTCCAATGATTCATAGGGGTGCCAGCTGTACCCTCTTGGAATGAATGCAAGTCTTCCAAAACATTTAAGCAAACTTTTTAAGTCACTCTGCAACAAACAGGCAAAGAAAAGCATACTTTATACTGAATGACTAGTATAAATACTCAAGGTACCAGACAGCATATTTACGGTATATCTAAATACATTTACAGTAGATGGAATTATCATAACAAAAGAACTTTAACCATTTGTTCTGCTACATATTTGTATGCTGCTGGGACTGTATAAACATACTTTTTGGCATGTATTTCTTGTTTAGATTGTTGATTAAACGCATAATGAAGCAATGTGTTTGCAGCCGAGTGTCTGTGCCAACTACAGGCCAAAAGCAAACAGATGAATGTGGATGAATACTGAATGTAGGCGTGTAACTGGAATGTATTAGTGGTACAACACTCTCATTTTAATCGTAGCCTCTGGAAACACATGGAATAGTGAGTGTTACTGTGTATGTGATCTGACCTCCAAAATGCTAAAAAAAAATATAAGCCAGGTTTTTAAATTACCCAAATAATCTGAAATGGGACTTGCAGATTTACACTGGTATATGGTGATATTATAGAGCAAGTAAGCACATTTTCAATACAACATGTTTTATTGTGGGTGCCTTTTAAAGTAGGTGTCTTGTAATAAGACTGTCCCACTACAATGGCCCATGCATGGCCATGGGCATATAGTGGTCTTGAGTTGTTCTAGCACCAAGCTACACACAGAATACATTGGGGCAGATTTATCAAGCAGTCTGAAAGTCAGAATATTTCCAATTGCCCATGGCAACCAATCACAGCTCCCCTTTAAAATATTCATGAGCACTGGTGAAATGAAAGCTGAGCTGTCATTGGTTGCCATGGGCAACTGGAAATATTCTGACTTTCAGACTGCTTGATAAATCTGCCCCATTATGTGCATTGTCCAGTGGAACGTCTTTCTGGAACCAGACTTGAGATCGTATTTTTGCAGTTTTATAATAAGACCCAGAGCCTGGAGCCTTATTATAGAGTATAATTTGTGGGTGGCTAATTTTGTTCTTAATCTGTCGTCAGTAAGATCAAGAAACCTTTTTTTTTTTTTTTATTGCAACCATTGCCTCCACCATGGTTTATACTAAAGGCCTTGGTACTGATGAAATTCCAAATGTTATATCCTTCAATTGGAAATGGAAAACTATTTGAACCTGAAATACTTATACTGAAAATCTTAGGAGCTTCTGAGAGGATGGATTTATGGGTACATGATAAAAGGCATACTTTAAGTCTATTGGAAACATTTAGGCTTATAAATGAATAAGATAAGTTACTGTCTTAACCAATTACATTTAAAATTTTCGGTCATCTATTTATTCAGGTTAATAATTAATCAGTTAGTTCTGAAGGGTATTTTTAGTATGAAGAGGAAAAGAGGCCTGTTCCCCGTTCTGATAATGGAACTCGGACCATTTACATATTTAATCTTAGAAAACATATTTACATATATTTATTTTTATGCATGGAGGTTCATAGGAGCCGAGTTGGAAGACTGGAACTCACCTTTAAGCAGAGATTACATATCCTTCAAAAAAATAAAGAATTTTTCCTCCTTGATTTTTACTATAGTGTATTTTTTAGGCAGCTTTACATTACACATATGATATTTTTCTCCTGAAAAAACAGGGACTATAGTGATCAGAGACCATCAGAGGTAAATTAGTCATTTCTGCCATAACAGAAAATTATTACAGTACCAACACTAGGATGCTCAGAGCACACCATATTCCATGTAGAGATTACAGATCAGCATCACCTATGAGGACTACCCCAACTTGTCACTTGGGTGACTGGAAGTTGTCAGAAGACACCAGATCTCCTGAGCTACTGCAGGGATGAAGAGGTGCTATATAGCGGGAGGGCACTAAAATATGCCAGATGCAACAGTCAAAAGTTGGAGATCCCCAGTCTTCACATAAGAGAAATTTAGAAAGGGGAAAAACTAGTGCAGACTACATATACCCAAAGTAAAACCTGTATCTCAGGGAAGACCACTCACAACCCTGTAACTTGTAGGGACAGCAGGATTGCAGAAGTGGAGCTTTTTAACTCTCGTAACTTGCTGTTTGTACAGAGGCGAAGGGGCAAACTCCAGGTAGACAGCATGGGGAACACAAAGAAAATACAAGTTTACCCATTGACATCCATAAAAAATAAACTGCAGAATCATTGTATAAGGTCAGCTGATGTCTCAATAACAAACTACTGCATGTAAATTTTCTCCGCAGACTGCAAGCCAGAATATTCTTGGAAAGAGTCATGTAGTATATAGCCACATCCTAAAATGCATAACAACTTTGTCATTAATCAAAATCATCCAGTTTCACCAGTGAATTAAACTACAAGTATATCAGAGGAGCTTCTGGACTATTAAATTATACTTACATTACTTATTGCTGGGACAGTTTCTTCACATGATGCTTCCTTCTGCCAAATACAAAATGGCAGAAACTGCTACTTCATCAAAAGGAAGAGGTGTACAGCCACCTGGTCAATAGCAAATTGAAAGCAACTTGGTAACTGGAAACTCTCTAGGCAGTTACTTTAATAATAATTTCCAAACGTGTTCCAAACAAAATACTGCCTTAAAATCCCAAACTGCATGTTCTGGAAACTGTTTAGTAGACACAAATAAATATGCAGGGTTAACTGAACTTTATCCAAGGAGAAATGGATGTGGATTCAAACCAATAGTTTTACATAATCTATTGTTGGCGAATATGGTGCCTCAAGCAGAAATCATAGGATGTGACAAAGGGTCTATAATTTGGTTTATTAAGCCCTCCATGTACTGCCATACATAAGGCAGTGAAAGATAATGAGAACCTGAGCAGAAGGTCAAGTAATGCCTGATGATCTGTATTTTTACAGTGTTTGCAAATAATATTACCATACTTGTTTATCTGGGTGAGTATAAGCAAATTGACAAGAAACTGAAGATTTCCTACAATGGTGTCTACTACTCCCTTCAGAGGATAGCACAAACAGGCTCTAACCAGAGTAGAAAGTGAAGTGGGAAGCCCTGCTGCACAACTAAGCAACAAGACCAGTAAATTAGAGTCTCTTGTTTGAGAAACTGACGCCTCACAAGTCCTTAACTGGCACCTTCATTAAAAAGTCCCTACCAAACACTAGTGTCAATCTCTATAGTGAAAAGGTGACTCCAGGATGCTGGCCTTCATGGCAGAATGGCAAAGCAAAAGCCATATCTGAGACTGGCTAATTAAAGTAAAAGATTACTATGGGCAAAAGAACACAGACATTGGATGGAGGAAGATTCGAGAAAAGTGTTATGGACAGACAAATCTAAGTTTGAGGTGTTTGGATCACACAGAAAAACATTTGTGACACGCAGAACAACTAAAAAGATGCTGGAAGATGCCTGACACCATCTGTGGAGGTAATGTGATGGTCTGGGGTTGCTTTGGTGCTGGTAAAGTGGAAGATTTGTACAAGGTAAAAGGGATTTTGAATAAGAAAGGCTAACAGTCCATTTTGCCATGCCATACCTTGTGGCCAGCGCTTGACTGGAGCCAATTTCATCCTACAACAGGGCAATGACCCAAAGCACCTCCAAATTATGCCTGAACTGTTTATGGAAGAAGTAGGGGTCTGAGAAGATGCTGCTTTATGAGATGGTCAGAAACGTTTCCAACAGAGGGATATGTAGAGGAGGCAAACGAGAGGGACAGGTGCGCTGACCTCGTGAAGTAAATCTTAGTAGTGTAATATAAAAACATATAAAGCAGGTATACTGCTCACCTTATATCGTGAGTATATGCGCATGCAAGATAGAATGATGAAAGTATCGTCAGCCAGAGGTCCCCTGAGGTAAGCAGGTCCCGTACCAGTCAACGGGGTTGCAGAGATACAATGGAGGCACCCAATAAATGAGATCGGGGACGTTTCGGCGCTGGAAGAAGCAGGCAGCTGGTATTCTATCTGTAATGGAGTGGCCGCCCGGTCACTAGATCTCAACCCCATAGAGCTGTTGTGGGAGCAGCTTGACCGTATGGTACACAAAAAGTGCCCGTCAAGTCAATCCAACTTGTGGAAGAGGCTCCTGGAATCATGGGGTGACGTTTTTCCAGATTACCTCAGAAAATTATCAGCTAAAACACCAAAGGCCTGCAATGATTTAATTGCAGCAAAGGGAACATTCTTTGCTGAAAGCATAGTTTGAAGGAAAAAATAATTATTTCAAACCAAAAAAAATATTTCAAACCTTGTCAATGTCTGGACTATATTTTCTATTCATTTGAAAAATAGAAGTATGACTTTTCATGGAAAACACAAAATTGTCTGGGTGACCCCAAACCTTTGAGCGGTAGTTGATTATATGATGTAAAGAGTTAGCAGGGTTTGTATAGGTCCTCTTTAAGGATTGCTTATGCCATAATGAAAAGTTAAAGAAATCTACAATATATTTTCTGTACCAATCATGTCACACTAGATACAACCGTATATATAGAAATTTGTAATCAACTCTACTACAAAAAGAATATGATCTCAAATTCTTCATATGTGAGAATTCTTTATTCGTTTTTTTTTTATACTTGTATCTAACAATGCCATAAATATGCTTTTGTAAAGCTAAAGTGATAAGAAAACTTGGCAACCTTTAATAGTAAGACATTTCTCTAAACAAACTAAAAGTGTAAAACTAAGATAACAAGGCAATAAGAATAACAATAAAATATAAATCTGTCCTCCTCTGCCAAAAAGTGATATAATACATCCCGTGCTAGCATATATTTGTTTTGGTGCGACTATCTAGGTGAATTGATAATTTGAAGCATGTTAAAGGGGTTGTCTACTTTACCTCATGTTTTTTGTGTAAGTGTGGGAGCAGGATATTAGGTCACTTACCACTTTATTGTTATGTAAAGTGAAGCCTCCTGTCTTTTTCCTCATCATTCAGACATTCCTGTCCACAGATGGAGGGTCATGTGATCTCGAACTGGAGATTGCTCATGGACAGATAGAGATCACATGACCCTCCATCTGTGGACCGGAATGTCTGGATGATGAGGAAAAAGACAGGAGGCTTCACTTTACATAACAATAAAGTGGTAAATGACCTAATATCCTGCTCCCACACTTACACACACATTAAAGAAAGCATGCGGTAAGGTGGCCATCCCTTTAAGTAGCCACAGATATCCATACACATTTTTCCCCTTTAACCATAAAGTATATGGAGACTGGAGAAATGGGTTTTGTAAAACCCCACTTACACAATTTGTCTGAGTAAAACAAATTTAAGTGGACTGGGGCAAAAAAAACATTTATATTCCAGGATTGCAGCTGGATTCAGCAGACTGAGGTGCATACATTTGGGAATGCTTCTTTGAACAAAGCACAGCACTTCCCCTCTAATCACTGCAGTAGCAGACTTCTGGTGAGATATTAAAGCAAAGGGAGGGCTGTAGAGTAGTTTGAATGCAGAGATTAAAAAACACCAGTGTAGGGAGACTTATAAGTGCTCAAATTCCAGCTAAACTACTGGAAAATAAATTTACTGCTACTTACAACACAAAGGTATGAATACACAGATCTTCATGTCTGCTATCTAACTCTATGGTCAAAACCTTCAATAACCTTCTGGAGAAAGGCTGCCTGTGAGTGTCCAAAATACTGATACTGCCATTCCAATGCAAACTTTATTTAATAACCGCTTTATTATCTAGTGAAAAGTTCTTTGACATACACTGATGGAGATATATTACTAAGCAAGCAAAAGAGACATACAATTTACCATAGTGGCTTGTGTCATGTGGTTTGGTAGCCCTTGTTAGACAAATTTTAATGTTTCTCATGCCACCCCTGGTTGCTTTATTTTGGACCAATATTTTGGTGTCTAAAAGCATTAAAAACAAAAGAGAAGGGAGAAGAATAGTTATGCTGAGTTTCCCACAGTGATAACAGATGATCAATGGGGGTTATCAAAGCTGGTCCCATATACAATATATCAGTTGATAATTCGGAGATCAGCATATCATGAATCATGACGTATTAGTATTATTAGTATGCACATCTTATTACTGTAGTAGGTACTGTTATAATTATGTTGTTTGATTTGCATTTTGAAATACTGTATGTGACCTTCACTTTTAAAGCCGCATCTCTCTTCCAAAAATCCTTTGGATTCTCAGAGTTTAAATTGGCGGTGGCAAACTTCCATTTCCAAAAAAAGTACAGCCGGAGGGATTTTCATAAATCTGAGGATGCAGTGTTTAATCAAGAAGTTCATTGGCAGAAGTCTTACAGAACTGACCAAGTTGGCAACTAGGAAATCAAAATCATGTACATATTTATGTATGAAAAGTTACTGTGTTCATAAAGTCATGCCGAAGGCTACTGTACATTTAGGAGAATCAAATGAAAAGCAAACACAACTAAATTAACTTTATACAGGATCATTATTCCTTGCAATTTTCATTTTCAGACTACATGGTTTAGCACAATGTTGTTATCTAAATAAAAAATGTAGTAAATAAGAGAGGAATGGATGGTAAGTAAGGTGCATAATGGAGATGGCAGGTAAGTAAGGTACATAAAAAGGATGGCAGGTAAGTAATGTACATAATGGAGATGGCAAGTAAGTAATGTACATAATGGAGATGGCAGGTAAGTAATGTATATGAAGGGGATAGCAGGTAAGTAATGTACATAATAGAGATGTCAGGCAAGTAAGGTACATAATGGAGATGGCAGGTAAGTAATGTGCATAATGAGGATGGCAGGCAAGTTTATAAAGGAGATGTCAGGCAAATAAGATACATAACAGGCTGGCAGGTAAGTAATGTACATAATGCAGATGGCAGGTAAGTTATGTACATAACGGAGATGGCAGGTAAGTAATATACATAATGGAGATGGCAGCCAAGTAAGGGACATAATGGAGATGGCAGATAAGTAATGTAAAAAATGGAGATGACATGTAAGTAATGCACATAATGGAGATAGGAGGTAAGTAAGGTACATAATAGGGATGACAGGTAAGTAATGTACATAATGGAGATGGGAGGTAAGTAATGTGCCAGAAAACAGTCTAAGGGCGCATTCAGATGGCTGTTATGGGGGCAGTGATATGGTTGCATTATTTGTGATCCTTGTGATGCTCTACTATAGCAAGTAACGTAGCAGCAAAAAACATGACAGTGGTGGAATCAAATTACATTTTATTATGAATTCCTGCACTACCAAATATTTAATTTTTCCTATGAAAATATTATGTGAAATATTGTAAAGTCACAACAAGCCTTTGGTCTGGCTGAGAATGCTGGCGCTTACAGTATCAGGACAGCTGAAGCTTCATAGTTCTAAGCCGTTTCTAGGACTTGCACAATACAACAGTCTATACTGTATACTTAACACAAAGTAAATATGACATAGTTTCCACACTGAAGTTCAGAATGCTCCCCTTCAATTAAAACAAGTAAAGCAAAATCATGCATAAGATACTGTGTTATGGTTTTATATTATGCTACCTTTCTGCTTACAGATATTACAGTAACAATGTAGGATTTCAGCATAGAGACGCTATCTTAAAAAACACAGTGAGAGATACCACACTAATGTATAGCTAAAGGGAAAAATAACATAGCTACACATAAAACGTTCTCATATATTTGCTTGTGTTATACTCTGTACCACAAATAGAGAATGACAGGTGTAAAGTAATACAGCAGTATTTTCATTAGTGTCATGTCACACACTGTTAGATATTGCTCTGAATAGCTTGAAGGTAGCAGCAGACAAACACAAAGTAAACTAGACAACTGTGAAGCCTGATTTTATGACTGATACTAATGTCAAGCATGATAAACCAGGGACACTTACTCATAGACTCTGGCACTGTGACTGTGCTAATCTTCTTATTTGTCTTCTTATAAAATCTACTTTTTAAAAAAATTAAACTAATGGTAGATTTCCTTGAAAACCTTCCATACCAAACAGTCACATGGGAAGATCTCAGCAGCTAAGGAAAAATCATGACTCTCTGAGACATTGTGGGGATCAGGCTCTGCATCTTTGGCCCATTTACAATGGTGCAATAGGTACAACTTACCTATGCAAATTATAAAGACAATTTAGTGAAAGGCGATATAATTTTTTTAACGACGAAAATTAAATTACCTAAGTTGCTTAGATTAGGTCAGTTGAACATAGGCTGTTCATCGGATATTCTGCTTGATCCTACTATTATCTAATGATCATATTCTTATGATATATTTTAATTCAAGCAGCTGTATAATCTTGAAAAGAGAGGTTGTGCACAAGGAAATATATACCAAATTTGTCAAACTATACGATGCAATTTTTAGCAAGAAAACATCTTGCTATAAAGTTCATGTGTTTTATAATCGACAGTGCAGCACCCTCATAAACAATCCCAAATTTTTCATGGTTTTGCCATATCTGTCCCAAATTACACAGTTTTTTTTTCTTTACATGTTCCATGATGTTCACATATCATTAAAAAAATTATACCTTATACACCATATTCAAATCACATATTCACACACATATGGAGCATATATACATCACCATATACAGACATAAAGAATATACACATATGCAGTATATACAAACCACACATACAACACATACCCAATACCCCAGGAGCCTAGTGACACTGTGGGCCCCATAGTAGCTGGTATGGCTGCTACTCCTGTAGTTACACCCCTGGTACAGTTTTTACAGTATGCATATATAGACACAAGTTTAACCCTTTTGCAGCTTATTTATCATAACTTTGGTTTGAAGTCCCATAATGATAGGATTTCCTGCAGCATACCCGGAGAAAACAGTTGCGTGTTATGTTAAACACATACAGACTAGACCCAATATTTCATTTGGCTTATGTGTTTTCTATGTGCATAGGTTATTAGCATGGCAGCTTCTACATGTTGATTTTGTGGCATGGAGCTTGGTTAGTCAGCCTTTGATTCCAGTGATACTCTATCTATTTATAAAAGTAGTGTGTTTAAGTTTCCATAAAATGAAAAGCAACACCATTACCGCAAAGTACTGAATGAATATACAGGAGTTCTCCAGTATTGTGGTCAGCTTGTGGTTTGCTGTCAGAGCTGCAGGCCTACATGTCCAAGAAATGAAGGTAAAAGAATGATGAATATGTGGACTTGCTTCAGAAAACAAAATCTGCAATGTCTTCAAACACAGGCATGTAATAGTAACCTGGCATGCTTCAATCATTAAAAAAACCTAAACTCAATCCAACCTAGGACAAGGTATAGTACTGTATACAATATGTAATCAGAGAGTACAGTATGAAAATACTGCAGTTATTTCAGCACCCATACTGCAGAAGTGACAGGCGCCACCATTTCCATTATGTAAATACCAGGTGGGTTATGTAAATCAAGAACACCACCGGTCCAGATCACTCATTTCAATTGGTTTCTTATAATAAGATGATATAACATTATGTTTGCCTTATGTATTAAAGAAGTTATAAAGGCAAAATATACAGTGCAGATTATGTATATGAAAATTCAAGGTGTTTAAAGTCTAATTTCCCTTGAATGTCAGGTTATGTAACAATATATACATTTAGGGGGAGATTTACTATACACCCTTGCTCCTGCGCCACGCACACCTTCGTCGAGCCAGATACATCAAGACGCTCTAAAGCCTAAAGCGATAAAGCCTCTTGATGTATCTGTGGGCAGCGCGTCTGGTAAGCAAAACTACTCCAGGTCTGAAACACCCCATGCTTGCCCCCTCCACTGGCCGCCGCGCCCCGCTATGCCACCTCCGAGCCCACATGGGCACTGCACAATTGTGTAGAAGCAGTGATAAATCTCCCCCTTATTCTCTATCCTTGGGGATCAGCAGAATTAGAGACTGCAAGTTCTCCTGACATTTTCTATAGTGAATAGAACATCATCCTGCCCCCTGTTATTACTATGACACTTTCAACACAGTTTAACCCCTTAAGGACGCAGTTTTTTTTTCACTCATTTCTCGCTCTCCACCTTCAAAAATCCATAACTTTTTCATTTTTACGTGTACAGACCTGTGTGAGGGCTTATTTTGTGCGTAACAAATTTTTCTTTCCCGTAATGTTATTTATTTTAACATGCTGTGTACTGCGAAGCTGAAAAAAAATTCCAAATGTGGAAAAATTGAAAAAATTCTTGTGGGCTCAGTTTTTACGACTTTGACTGTGCACTCAAAATAACACCTCAGCTTTATTCTTTGGTTTGGTGTGATCGCGGTGATACCAAATTTATACAGGTTTTATGAGCCGACGTTTGCATTGCTACCATTTTGAGGTCTGTGCGACATTTTGATCATTTTTTATTCCATTTTTTATGTGATGTAAGAAGGTGTAAAAGTCGCATTTCGGACATTTGAACGCCATTTCCCGTCTCGGAGGTCACCGCCGGCCGTAACCGTTTTTATATTTTGATAGATCGGACATTTTGGGACGCGGCGATACCTAATGTGTCTGTGATTTTTACTGTTTATTATGTTTTATATCAGTTCTAGCGAAAGGGGGGTGATCTGAATTTTTTATATTTTATTAATTTTTTAAATTTTTTTCACTTTTTTTTTCTTTTTTTTTTCACTAATTCTTAGACCATCTAGGGTACATTAATCCTAGATGGTCAGATTGTTCCTACCATATACTGCAATACTTCTGTATTGCAATATATGGCATTTTTGCAGCTCATTCATTACAATGAGCCACTGGCTCATTGTAACGAATCTGCAGAAGCTAGATAGCCTCGGGTCAAACGAAGACCCGAGGCTACCATGGCAACCGATCGCCGCCCCCGATGACGTTCGGGGGTGCGGCGATCGGAATGAAAAGGTTAATAGCGGCAATGAAAGGGTTAATAGCTGTGATCAGTGCAAGCACCGACCATGGTTATTAGCGGTGGGGGTTTGCTGCAATATGCAACAACCCCCACCCTTGTATGAAGAGGACTCAGCCCGTGAGCCCTCTTCATACATGCCCTGTACCTCTGAGCCGTAGTGCAATGGCGCCGATCGTTAAGGGGTTAAAGGATAGATTATCCTGGTTGTCCTATCCATGCTAGGGTAGGTCAGTGCAGTCCTCTGTTACATGACCACCGGGGTTCTGAGCAATCAGAACAACAGAGATCCAAAATGTATTACCTATCCAATTGATAGCAGTGTATGTCTTTAATAAAACCCCTTTATGGTCCAACTAGTTTTGGTTGGGGGTATCCCATAAACACCATTGATGATTAGAAATATAAAATAAAGATGCCTCATTACTACTAATGTTTGGCTTTTTCATTCATGAGGAAAGAGATGTTATGTTCCAAAAAAAAACTTTGAAGAGTTAAATTAACTATATGCAGGTTATGAATCTGCATTTTGATAATTGCAGTGGACCATCAAGAACAGGCAGCATAAACCCTACTCATCCCTACTGTGCCTTTGTTGAAAAGGAGATTTTACTCCAACCAGTAAAATTATTCACTTTTTCTGCCTTTGTCTTTGTTGGCTCCGTCCATTGCCGTTTGTCTCTGCCCATTGTGGGGTGGGTGAAATGGCAACAAGATCTGCAGTTTCCTACACAGTGCACTCTGCAAGAGGGACAGCATTCGGGTAAGGACAGGAAATGGACAGACTTCCTGTCTGCTCAAGCTGAGATATGAAGAGACACAGAGCTGTCAATCAAAAGAAGGAGTTATGGTTCACTGGCAGCCTGGAAAAACGATTACTCTTGTCTTCAGAATGTGACTCTTTCTGCTCATTTGAATATCAGAAAAACATCTTTAATTAAGGTACAAAGTCTCAATGGCTAATATTTTTAGGTGATATGGAGAGGACTTTTAACCCTTTACCAGCATACATTACTCGTGTGAGGGGTAAAATTCTGGTGACAGGTCTTCTTTAACCTTCCCAATGGAAAGTTTGAACTCTGCCCCTACCATGGGTTAATGGTGGCTAAAAGCTGATTTTAATTAGTTTTTGCCACTGCTGAAATCATAGCAGAACCTCTGCTTCAGACATTCTCCAGTGTTTATGTCCGGTATGTTTCTGATTTAGAGTAGTAGTAAATTAACATGCCTTGTAATAAATACAGATTCATTCCCATGTAACAATTTGATTGCTAAACCCACATTTACTGATCAAATAATCTATATGGAAAAAAGTGGAAAGTATTTTTTTACTGCGACGTTAGTTGAGTGAATGAAGTCCTTGTAGATATGCATCTAATTTTCCTATGAACAACGTTATGTCTTTTTTGCCACACAGACCTCATAATGTCTGGATTGAAATCCCCGGCACATTCATTAAATGTAAATGCGATATAAGGATAGAAGTTGAAACAGGAATGGCCAAAAACATCAAGCTGTATAACACCCAATCCTCCATCTTGAAAAATTTAAGATGTGTTAGGTGACTGGAAATCTGGACCTAAAGCCTCACTGGAGAAACCACAGAAATAATGTCACAAAATTATACATTACTCTCTGCTTTCATAAACTTCTTAATCGAGATTGGAAAAAAGGATTCCCTGAAAAGTGTAATGTCTTAGTGGTTATTGTCAAGTTAAAAAAACACTTTTCTAATTACTTCTTAAATTTCTAATGGGGAAATTATTCCATATAGCTTTTTCTATAAATAAATTAAAAAAAATAAATAAAGCGTAATGCTCATATTTTCCGATCTGTTACATATTGGGAGACTCTCTCAAACTATATTTGCATATCTATGCCATTGTATAGGCACATTCTGTACTGAAATGTACTGAAACACATTAATAAAAGGTTCCCTTCAAATACCGGTAATAAAGATATATACAGAATGAAATATTTTTAAATATTTTGGGGGTTAACCAACTTGCCCACAAGAAGCTAAAATTATACTTTCAAATGGAGTTCTATTGATACATTTGAGACATATAACATAGCAGATTTTTCCAGTATATAGACTCAATGTAGGCATTATAAGATTACCATCGAATTCTGAATGATTATTTTAATTATATCAGTCATTGGATAGTCAATAAAATGTAAATATTAGAAAATGTAAGAATAACCTGACATCTTTATGGCCCAGTTATTTGTACAGTATAATGGTGTGTTCATGGCTGACCATACTGCACATGCAAACCACTATTAGAGAGAAGGGATCTAATTCTGGTAGGCCCTATCAACTTGACTATCAGGTACTGACAAGCAACAGAAAAACTTAATTGTTTACAAGTAAGGCCAAGCCAAATTGGGTCAAACATTACAAAACATGTAATGGAAAAATAAAAAAAGGATTTTCCCTGTGTGGGAAACTTAACCCTAATGGAAGAAATTGGTGCAGGGGATTGTTTGCAATTTGTTACCAAGACCCTAGAAATGTATTCTTTATGTATGCCTCCAGTTGCATAACTTTAATGTCTTATGAGCTTCCTTGAACCAAATAATTAACACTATAACATTAACTATAACTGTCCAAGATTAAAACAGTGTCAATAAAACATTGATTGTGATTCATTTATAGCAAGTAAGAGTGTAAATGCTCCGCTACATTTATATATACATTGAAAATGGCATGTATATACTTTCTCCATTCAAATACTTAATTTCTTTTCCTTACCTCAATCCAGACATAGTCAGAAATATAATTCCTTTGGCAAGAAGCCTTTCCAACATTCCTTTTGGTCTAGGGCCACTACAATAACATAATCCCACACTATAGGCAAAACTGTGAGTATCTCATCCACTTTGTGAGGACTCATATTCAATGAGCATTCAGTTGTTAATATGTTATGCAGTTATGTTAGTTACTGTAGGTTGACCATATTTACTGCAATATTGTACATGAAAATGATGAATATATACATGCAACAATAATACAGTGATAGGCACTGCCATTATAAACTGGAAGAGCCTCTGAAAATGTGTTGACTAGCAACACGAAAAAAATAAATAAAATCAGACACAACTCAACGGTTTGGTCTACTTCTGAAAACCTTCTTCAGATTTTCTTGGCTTCCAACTACAGTCCTACCTTACAATATTATTTTTATAACCTTTTCAGTGAGATCTTCTTACACATTCGATTAGAAATGTATTATGTGCAAATACCCATTAATTCTGTTTCCACTCACATTACATGCAGATTACAATTTCTGGTACTTGTGGAATGGCTGCAAAACTACCATTGGATAGATACACTATATTTATCACCCAACATACTTTAATATTGTGTTCTAATCCAAGGAACTCAAACAACAACTTTATAGTTTTCTAATGTGCAACCCCTGAAGTAACTATTCACTTCCTTCAGACTGTTTTTCAGACTGCTTAATTTAGTAAAGTAACCAAAGAAAAATCTTAAACATTCTTTAAATCCTTTGTAATGATCTACTTGTTTTCGTACAAGTGCACCAACTTGCACCATCAGCACCAATAGCTCAAAAAAACATCTACTGAAGTTTAGGAGAAAGTTTAGTTTGTGTACCTGAACATGACCCCAAACCTCATTGAAATCAATTTAACCCCTTAACGACCAGGTCCTATTTTGTTTTTGCATTTCCATTTTTCACTCCATACCAAAAATCCATAACTGTATAAGGGCTTGTTTACTGTGTTACAAATTACACCTCATAGAGACGGTATTTAATAGTCCATGCCGTGTACTGGGAATCGGGAAAAAAATTCCAAATGTATAGAAATTTGTGAAAAAATGCATTTGCAACATTTTTTTGTTGACGTGGTTTTACGGTTTTCACTGAGTGCCCAAAACGACATGATTACTCTATTATTTATTCAGTACAATTACGGGGATACAATATTTGAATAGGTTATATAATGTTTTCATACATTTATAAAAATTAAAACCTCCTGTAAAAATTTTTTTTTAATTTTGCCATCTTCTGGCGCTAATAACTTTTTCATACTTCAATGTACGGAGCTGTGGATGGTGAGATTTTTTGTGACTTTTGATGACAATTTCAATGTTTCCATTTTTAGGTCTGTATGGCCTTTTAATCACTTGTTAAAAATATTTTTTTTTTATTATTTTTCAGACCCCCTACGGTACTTTAACTGTAGGTTGTCTGATTGATCCTACCATATACTGCCATACTACAGTCAAGCCAAGATGGCAGTGCCCACGCCCCATGCTAGGACCGAATGTGAGTGTTACCAGTAAGTGTTTGCTGCAATATGGAGCATACATTTACTGGCAATGGAGAGGGCTCAGCCAGTGAGCCCTCTCAAATCACACATAGCCGGTAAGGTAAATAGGTAAATAATACAAATAAAATTAAGAAAGAAATTTTTAAAAAATCATTAAATTTAAAAACAAATAAAATGCTATTAATGTCACATCAGAGAGGAGGGATGGTGGTACCCAGCACAGCCCACAGCCGTTACTGGATTAGAGCTGGGGAAGATGTGAAGGAGACAGTACCAGGAGACATCTGTCAACATGGTAATGAACAATACATGTAGGTGCTCCCTGTTGAATTTCTGGGTAGGTAAACATGGCCAGAGCTTGTCCTTTATGCCATGGAGTATCTGGCCTGCCCTGTGGCAAGTGTCCTATCAGGGCATGTGTTCACAGCCAACGTAATCCAATGGGACTTTAACCACCCTAGTAAATCCGTCCAATTATACCGGCACATCCACCTCTTCCTCCCCTGGACCTCTGATACGTGTATTAAGGTTACTATTTTATTTGCTTACGTTTTTTTTCTTAATTTTTTATATGTTATTTTAATTAATTTACCTAACCCATTTTTGCAGGGCAATTGCCTGTTTAGCATTGAGAGGACCCAAAATGCGTCTACGGCAGTGGGAGGAAGGAATTTTCCCATTGAATCTTTTAGGGCAGTGGGAGGAAAGACCTGGTTTTTCCCATTGTGTCTTTTAGGGAAGTGAGTGGAAGTGTCTGGTTTTGCCCATTAGGTTTTTTAAGGCATTGAGAGGAAGGGTATGTTTATTCTGTCAAAATGCTTTTAAGAAAGTGAAGGGAGTCTTTGTACAGTTTGATAGATGTAATAAAGGAACATTTCAGTAAAAAAAACAAAAAACAAAGCAGCTGCTGTCAATGTACAGCAGGTATATATGTCCGTCTATAGTGGGCATGGCTGTGATTGTTAGAGGCTAAACACTGATTAATTGCTGCCGATCGACCAGCATTTTCGAATGTCATCATTTCTTTCTTCTCTCACTCTGGTCTTTCGCTTCTTATATCCCTTTCAGTAAAATTTCTTGTTAGAGAGACAGTGCAGGGTATCTTGTGTGTTATGATAATTAAAGAAAATCAAGGACATCAGTTCAGGGACGCTCCTCCAGACACAATAACTAGGTGCTAGTCTACAAGTTATTTTAATGCACATTTATGCACATCTTACATTTCCTTTTCAAAACAGATAGCGAATGACTAAATCAATATTAGATCTAGAAATGTAAAAAAATAAACTTTTATTCCAAATAGTAATGTTACATCTAAGGAAAATCACAGACAGTAAATTCAGAGCCGCAGCTGTTTGATGCTGGCCTTGATGTGGTAGTGCTGGTGAACACAACCACAACTCCGGAAGCATGACGCTTCACAATAACTGTATGCACAGACTTTATGTAACCAATTACACATGACACTGTTCCAGCTGTCTCTGACCTTCATTGGACTGCCAACTAGAAGCTTCCAAAGCTATTCTCTCACAGTGGTGTTATTGTAGACCTGATACTGAAAACTGGAGGCAATAGAATGCCTTTCTGTGGATGCTGAGCTATGATTACCGGTACTCTATTGAGGATTTGTAAATATTTTTGTTTACTTTCTCAATAAACCACCCCTCACACATAAACATCACAGCAAGTGCAGTATTTGGACTTCAACAGTAGGACAGATTTCTGCAACTAAAAAGTCTTCAATAATTGTAATTAGCCAAGGTAAATTCTTACATTTCTGTGTTCTCTTCAATGAACAGAAGATAATGAAGGGAATTTATCGTGTGCAGACATATGATATAGGCCACGCCCCCATCTCAGCAGATACATCAAGGCGCCTTTTGCGCGTGGCCATGCCCCCGGGCAAAGCTATAGCATTTTTGCAAAAAAAAAAAAGGTGAACGAATGTTCGCAGATTTCTAGAAAATATGGGGTGTTCCTGTTCTGTACCTGCCCTCTCTGCTGGAGGCCATGTCATAGGGGGCATGCCGCTCCCCTCCACACCCACGTGGCTTGGAGGAGTGAAGAAAACTGGCATAAACGAACTAATAAATCTCCCCCAATGTTTCCAACTAACAAAACCTTGTTTTAACCCAGCACCTTTCAGACAAAGAATAGAATCCTACAACCCTTCTACTAAAAAGCTACAGGACTGTGTAACCCGCGGATATTTTTAGATTTACACAATAGTGTCCATGCGCTGACAACATCTTTCCAAAAGCACATATGCTATTAATTAAAGAGTGTTTTTCATCTTCATTTTAATTTTTATTATAACCTCTACCAATTCCATTCCAAGCTAGCACTAAATCAAGTTCTATCTAATTCCTTTGATCACTTCCTTGAGGAAACTTCCCATTTATCTGTCAATAGAATGTTTCCACTATATCTACCTTACCTTCCTACTTATCAAACCAACTCATACCTGTCACTTTAACTAAGTGTCTTTACATTACAGTCCAGCCAAACGTATTCAATATTCTAGTACATCTTCCTAATTGACGTCCCCTATGAAATACAACATCCAACCATAATATATGTATATATGAGTTTATTTCAATGTTCTATTCCAAGTCAATTTCCATATTAGAAGTGCACACATTCTATTTTGCCTAACATTATGCACAGGAGTACTCCTACTATTTTATAGTATTCATTACATGTTTTATCTGTTACTACAGTCCAGATTACATTAAGGAAAATAGTGTCTATATGTAAATGAAGGGGGGTAATACAATACATGTTTCTGAACCTTTTTTCTTTTTTTAAAACAAGAGAAACTTTAATTATTTCAATTATTTTCACTCAAGGATGTTTGCATTTCCTTTAAAAACAGACTGCACATTAAAGTGCAACCTAGAATATCACAGTAGAAAGAAGTAGTGGGACAGGAGAAAGGGCACACGACTGAAGGATTCTATTGGGCTGTGTACACAATAGTTGTGGGACTTATGTTGTAGGAGCAGAACGTTTTAGAAATTGTAACCTCCTGCAAGGGGCAATAATGGACACCACTGGTGCCCAAAAACCCTAATTGACTATAATGGGATTAGTTGGGTCCTCTGTTAAGGTGCAAGTTATCGTTATAGATGCAATATATATAGGAATGTCAGGATCAGTGGTAGTGGATCCTCTGGACCACAGAGGACAATGACGCAAGCCGACACCTGGGACCAGAGTCTAAGTGGTACCCGACTTTGTCTGCGGAAGCCAATTCGTGGTCAGGTAGGAGGTTGAGACAGGCGGAATCAGACGGAATCTGAGTCAGGGACGTAGCAGAAGGTCAGGACAGGCAGCAAAGGAGTGTAGTCATGAACAGAATCAAGGTCACAATGGGAAATCACTATAACTGCAGAGGATATAGGAAAAAGCAACAAGGCCCAAAGATCCAGCAGAGAAGACAGGAAGGGGCTGCGAATTTATCAGAAATTGGCATGCAGCCAGCGCCAATAATCGGCCACCAGAGCCATTGTGGGAACACGGAGATGCAAGAACATCTTGTTTGCTACCAATTGCTTTACAGCTAGCTAGCCATTGTATTCACAGCCCTGTGTATGAGCCTAGTGCCCAGTAGAAAAACCGCAGAGCAGGTCCTATTACTGGCCATGTTTTTGTGGCCCTGCGCTATCATAGAAGTCTATTAGAATGGGAAAAATACAGATGTTACACAGGTGTCATCCATGTGCCATTTGTATTTGTGGCTCAGCTGCAAGGTAACACAATCCTGTAACACTCCATGAGGTAGGGTGGGACAAGCTGTGGACATCATTAAGCAGACGTCTTTTTTTGTTTTAAGGTCCTCAATAATGGATGAGATATGCATGGTACGTGGACTTCCTTTGTGGACATACTGCTCAGAAACAAAAAGCAATAAAAGAAACATGTAAACTCAGCTTCATCTTACTGTTGTAGAAACACAGGAACCGCAAGTTTGTACGTTTAAATGATTTCTGCAAAAAAGATTATTCTGGTATCTACATTAAAACACAACTTTTATTATTTTAATTTAACCAATCTTAAAATTATTCAACAAGGATCAAACCAATGACAAACAGTGGTCAAATCTGATGTATCATGTGACTGTTAGTGCCCTTCTATGTAGCAAACTATTCCACCACTTGGTTTAGCTTGTAATCCCCATTTCTCTTTTCAATGTATTACCGTTTACTATTAAACTATCCATGTTCATCAGTGTCCACTTACCAGTTACCCACTATAGAGTCACACATACAAAATAGAAAGGAGAATCTCTCAGGATAAATATCCAAGTATTATAAACATCCAGGATGCAACACATTTACCATATTTTAATTAATTCAACGAAATATACTGAATTCAATACAAATTCCATACAATTTATACATAGTTGGCATAGGGGGTTTGATGATTCACCTATCTACTCAGGTAGTTATACTTTGTGTCCCACCTTTTTAATGTGTCTGATGAACTCTGAAGGTTTAATAGAGGAGCGAAATGGTTTGGAAAAAGGGTTACTTGCAAATTGTTAGTTATTTGTAATTTATGGGCCACTACTATTATGGTGAAACCTAATTTATATAGCTTTATTTTTGCCCAATTTTACTAAATAAAAATGAAGTTGGTGAATATTTAGGCATAACTTTTTTATTTTTCTGTTAACAAAGATGGTTAAGGGCTTATTTTTTGCAAATTTAGTTATTTGCAGCTGTCTTACACTCACCGGCCACTTTATTAGGTAGACCTGTCCAACTGCTCGTTAACACTTAATTTCTAATCAGCCAATCACATGGCGGCAACTCAGTGCATTTAGGCATGTAGACATGGTCAAGACAATCTCCTGCAGTTCAAACCGAGCATCAGTATGGGGAAGAAAGGTGATTTGAGTGCCTTTGAACGTGGCATGGTTGTTGGTGCCACAAGGGCTGGTCTGAGTATTTCAGAAACTGCTGATCTACTGGGATTTTCACGCACAAGCATCTCTAGGGTTTACAGAAAATGGTCCAAAAAAGAAAAAACATCCAGTGAGCGGCAGTTCTGTGGGTGGAAATGCCTTGTTGATGCCAGAGGTCAGAGGAGAATGGGCAGACTGGTTCGAGCTGATAGAAAGGCAACAGTGACTCAAATCGCCACCCGTTACAACCAAGGTAGGCAGAAGAGCATCTCTGAACGCACAGTACGTCGAACTTTGAGGCAGATGGGCTACAGCAGCAGAAGACCACACCGGGTGCCACTCCTTTCAGCTAAGAACAGGAAACTGAGGCTACAATTTGAACAAGCTCATCGAAATTGGACAGTAGAAGATTGGAAAAATGTTGCCTGGTCTGATGAGTCTCGATTTCTGCTGCGACATTCGGATGGTAGGGTCAGAATTTGGCATCAACAACATGAAAGCATGGATCCATCCTGCCTTGTATCAACGGTTCAGGCTGGTGGTGGTGGTGTCATGGTGTGGGGAATATTTTCTTGGCACTCTTTGGGCCCCTTGGTACCAATTGAGCATTGTTGCAATGCCACAGCCTACCTGACCATGTCCATCCCTTTATGACCACAATGTACCCAACATCTGATGGCTACTTTCAGCAGGATAATGCACCATGTCATAAAGCTGGAATCATCTCAGACTGGTTTCTTGAACATGACAATGAGTTCACTGTACTCAAATGGCCTCACCAGATCTCAATCCAAAAGAGCATCTTTGGGATGTGGTGGAACGGGAGATTTGCATCATGGATGTGCAGCCGACAAATCTGCGGCAACTGTGTGATGCCATCATGTCAATAAGGACCAAAATCTCTGAGGAATGCTTCCAGCACCTTGTTGAATCTATGCCACGAAGAATTGAGGCAGTTCTGAAGGCAAAAGGGGGTCCAACCTGAGTCACCAGATCTCAATCCAAAAGAGCATCTTTGGGATGTGGTGGAACGGGAGATTTGCATCATGGATGTGCAGCCGACAAATCTGCGGCAACTGTGTGATGCCATCATGTCAATAAGGACCAAAATCTCTGAGGAATGCTTCCAGCACCTTGTTGAATCTATGCCACGAAGAATTGAGGCAGTTCTGAAGGCAAAAGGGGGTCCAACCTGTTACTAGCATGGTGTACCTAGTAAAGTGGCCGATGAGTGTATTTCAGGCCAAGTATTATTTTTTGACCACTGTTTAGAGCTCTTTTTATCAAGGGCATTGATGAAAAGTTATATTTTTTCAGGGTTTTTTTTTTTAACGGCATTGCAGGTCCAATGAAAAGTCTGTTTTAATGAACAGGTTGTTGTGGACATGTCATTACAAAATATGTGGTTTTTATACTTTATTAGGTGTTTCTATTGGAATGTGCTTTTAAAGGGACTCCTATTTTATTACTTTATTTTTTATTTATTTTAAAAATGCTTTAAACTTTTTTAACTTTATATACTCTCCGACCAAGTCAGTGCACTGCAATATTAATGTTGCTGTGCAATGTAAACAGTCTAAGCATGCATCGCATCCTCACACAGGTTTACGGTCAGACCTGTAAAGGAACTGACTGTAGGTTTCATCAGACACCGGAGCTGTCATGAAGAGGATCCCACTGGTAAACCTGTTTCTGGCACTGTCTTCACTTGTGAACTGGTGCCAGAAGCTGGACACAACTGTATGCCCGTTTGTGCCTGGACATAACTGTATGTCCATTTGCGGCAAGGGGTTAATACACAGATGCATGACAAGAAACGGCAATACCAATGAGTCAATCATTTGTAAGATAACCTTATATTTTCATCCTTGAAAGTAAATAATAAGGCCAGGTTTTTACGAGGTATTAGAGGTGCAACCAGAAGAAACCTTGTCCCGCCCAGTGATCTTGATACTTGCATATTTTCAAGATCAATTTGAAAAGCAGTTTTTTGAATACTTATCATTAAGGTGGATGTATTTGAAAATTTAGCAGATCTTCACATCTCCTCAGGTCACAAAGCCACATCATACCAAGCCTAAGGGATCATACTAAAATAACAGCGAGCAGAAATTTTAAGGAAACATGAGAAGGGGATGCAAAAAGTATATTAGAATATTGCATTAGAAAAACTCTAACATTGTATAAAACATGATAAACCAGGGGCACTTACTCATATATCCAGGCACTGTAACTATTTTATATTTGCTATCCATGGATGTCTGCTCAATGCACAAGTCCTGAAGGAAAAATGGGGAGGGTGAGACAGTCTAACAACCTGTTGTATTGCTAGATCAGAAAAGGACTAGGGTAGGCTCTCCGACTCATTAACATAATGTAAAAAGTTGATTTTAGAAGGAAGGAGGCCATATAAAATATAAGAAGATTACCGCAGGCACCACATGGATCAAGGGCCCCTGTTTTATCATGATTTATTTTGATGGTAGATTTTCCTTTAAAAGGCTAAAATGAATCTGTAATTTTCATTTAACTGGTTTTAATTAGTGATAGTAACGGAAGTAAAAGTTGGCACTTTTACATTGAATGGCATGCCAAAATAGTTACTTAAGAATTGCAACATTTACAGATGTCTACACAGTGAATATTTAAAACTCTCTATTTCCTATGGCAAGCATTCTGAGATGTACCAGACTATGTGGTTCTGGTTGCATTCCTATTCACTTATTTGCCGTTTCAGCTTTAATACAAATCTGCCATTGCAACATTTAACATAGTGCTTTAAAAGGATTTAGCTACCTCCTTAGAAATACCATAACATAAAATGAAGAGGCGGAATAATGTGTAAACACTAGAGATGAGCGAACACTAAAATGCTCGGGTACTCGTTATTCGAGACGAACTTTTCCCGATGCTCGAGTGCTCGTCTCGAATAACGAACCCCATTGAAGTCAATGGGAGACTCGAGCATTTTTCAAGGGGACCAAGGCTCTGCACAGGGAAGCTTGGCCAAACACCTGGGAACCTCAGAAAAGGATGGAAACACCACGGAAATGGACAGGAAACAGCAGGGGCAGCATGCATGGATGCCTCTGAGGCTGCCTAATCGCACCATTATGCCAAAATTATGGGCAACAGCATGGCCATGACAGAGTGACAGAATGAAGCTAGATAGCATCTAAAACATCCAATAATTGACCCTGACACTATAGGGGACGGCATGCAGAGGCAGCGGCAGCAGGCTAGAGAGTGTCATGGCGACATACCCTAAATGGACTCAGGCTTCAAACCAATGGGTGGCAGAGAGGAACCAAAGGAGGTGAGCAAGAAGCGCTCAAATAATATCGGTACATGATAAAAGTTTGCCAGTATATTTTGTGGATTACACAGCAGGGTGGCGACAAAGTTAACATGGAAGCCATGAAAACAACCCAAAATTCTGCCTGACACAGCTCGTTTGATAAGGGGACCATGTATGGAGGCAGTGAACTAGTAGTAGATTAAAGGTGCTGCAGTTAAAACTATGTTAGTTGGATCTTGGCATGGAGCTGGCGCTCCGCTGCCAGGCGAGCTTTCGCCAATCCAAGCCCCTGTCTATAGGCTACTCCCCAAACAGCACTTCTAAGAACCTTTTGTATAAGATCAAGTGTAGTAGCGTTCTTATAAGTTTAGGATATGGCGGGTGAGGGGAATGTAAACAGATGCGCAAGAAGCGCTGAAATAATATCCCTAAATGGTAAAAGTTTGCAAGTATATTTTGTGGATTACACAGCAGGGTGGCGACAAAGTTAACAACTTTGATGTGGAATGCCCTGTAATAGCTCTTGGGCGGTGTGCCTTTTATCGCCTAGGCTCAGCAGTTTCAGCACCGCCTGCTGTCGCTTAGCGACGGCACTGCTGCTGTGCCTAGAGCTACCGACTGATGGCGCCATGCCCACGGATGGTAATTCGGAGGAGGAGGAGGTGGAGGAGGGGTGGGAGGAGGTATAGTAGGCCTTTGAGACCTGGACCGAGGTAGGCCCCGCAATTCTCTGCGTCGGCAGTATATGACCAGCCCCAGGGTCAGACTCGGTCCCAGCCTGCACCAAGTTAAGTGTAGTAGCGTTCTTATAAGTTTGGGATATGGCGGGTGAGGGGAATGTAAACAGATGCGCAAGAAGCGCATGATGCGCATGGAGCTGGCGTTCCGCTGCCAGGCGAGCTTTCGCCAATCCAAGCCCCTGTCTCTAGGCTACTCCCCAAACAGCACTTCTAAGAACCTTTTGTATAAGATCAAGTGTAGTAGCGTTCTTATAAGTTTAGGATATGCCGGGTGAGGGGAATGTAAACAGATGCGCAAGAAGCGCTGAAATAATATCCCTAAATGGTAAAAGTTTGCCAGTATATTTTGTGGATAACACAGCAGGGTGGCGACAAAGTTAACAACTTTGATGTGGAATCCATGAAAACAACCCAAATTTCTGCCTGACACACCTCGTTTGATAAAGGGACGATGTATGGAGGCAGCTATATGGACGACTTTTGGAGGTAGCAATGGAGACAACGTGTGGAGGCTGCTATGGAGACAATTTAATTTGGATAGTGCCTGTATGTGGCAGTCCCAAACATTTTTCAAACCAGAGGAGCAGGTAGGTGGCCCTCCAGTAAAATGGGATAGATTGAGTGCCTGTATGTGGCAGTCCCAAAAATGTTTCAAACCAGAGGAGCAGGTAGGTGGCCCTCCAGTAAAATGGAATAGATTGAGTGCCTGTATGTGGCAGTCCCAAAAATTCTTCAAACCAGAGGAGCAGGTAGGTGGCCCTCCAGTAAAATGGAATAGATTGAGTGCCTGTATGTGGCAGTCCCAAAAATTGTTCAAACCAGAGGAGCAGGTAGGTGGCCCTGCAGTAAAATGGAATAGATTGAGTGCCTGTATGTGGCAGTCCCAAAAATTGTTCAAACCAGAGGAGCAGGTAGGTGGCCCTCCAGTAAAATGGAATAGATTGAGTGCCTGTATGTGGCAGTCCCAAAAATTGTTCAAACCAGAGGAGCAGGTAGGTGGCCCTGCAGTAAAATGGAATAGATTGAGTGCCTGTATGTGGCAGTCCCAAAAATTTTTTAAAACAGAGGACCGGGTAGGTGGCCCTCCAGAAAAATGGAATAGATTTAGTGCCTGTATGTGGCACTCACAAAAATTGTTTCAAACAGAGGACCGGGTAGGTGGCCCTCCAGAAAAATTAAATGCATGAAGTACTATAGCAAGAGCCAGTGGGCCCTGTCAAAAAATAGCCATTTTCCTCTGCTTTACTGTACAAAGAGGAGGAGAAGGAGGAAAATGAGGAGGAGGAGGAGGAGGAGTGGATCAATTATTCAGGTTGAGCTTCCTTCACCTGGTGGAGATTGGAAATTCTGAGAAATCCAGCCTTTATTCATTTTAATAAGCGTCAGCCTGTCAGCGCTGTCAGTCGACAGGCGTGTACGCTTATCGGTGATGATGCCACCAGCTGCACTGAAAACCCGCTCGGACAAGACGCTAGCGGCAGGGCAGGCAAGAACCTCCAAGGCGTACAGCGCCAGTTCGTGCCACATGTCCAGCTTTGAAACCCAGTAGTTGTAGGGAGCTGTGTGATCATTTAGGACGATGGTATGGTCAGCTACGTACTCCCTCACCATCTTTCTGTAAAGATCAGCCCTACTCTGCCGAGACTGGGGACAGGTGACAGTGTCTTGCTGGGGTGACATAAAGCTGGCAAAAGCCTTGTAAAGCGTACCCTTGCCAGTGCTGGACAAGCTGCCTGCTCGCCTACTCTCCCTCGCTACTTGTCCCGCAGAACTACGCACTCTGCCGCTAGCGCTGTCAGAAGGGAAATACTGTTTCAGCTTGTGCACCAGGGCCTGCTGGTATTCATGCATTCTCACACTCCTTTCCTCTCCAGGGATGAGAGTGGGAAGATTTTGCTTGTACCGTGGGTCCAGGAGAGTGAACACCCAGTAATCGGTGCTGGAATAAATTCTTTGAACGCGAGGGTCACGGGATAGGCAGCCTAGCATGAAATCTGCCATATGCGCCAGAGTACCAACGCGTAAGAATTCACTCCCCTCACTGGCCTGACTGTCCATTTCCTCCTCCTCCAACTCCTCCAACTCCTCTTCTTCTGCCCATACACGCTGAACAGTGAAGGACTCAACAATGGTCCCCTCTTGTGTCTCGCCAACATTCTCCTCCTCTTCCTCCTCATCCTCCTCCACCTCCACCTCCTCCGATATGCGCTGAGAAACAGACCTCAGGGTGCTTTGGCTATCAACAAGGGAATATTCTTCCCCCGTCTCTTGTGACGAGCGCAAAGCTTCCGACTTCATGCTGACCAGAGAGTTTTTCAACAGGCCAAGCAGCGGGATGGTGAGGCTGATGATGGCGGCATCGCCACTGACCATCTGTGTTGACTCCTCAAAGTTACTCAGCACCTGACAGATATCAGACATCCACGTCCACTCCTCATTGTAGACTTGAGGAAGCTGACTGACCTGACTACCAGTTCTGGTGGAAGTTGACATCTGGCAGTCTACAATCGCTCTGCGCTGCTGGTAAACTCTGGATAACATGGTCAGTGTTGAATTCCACCTCGTGGGCACGTCGCACAACAGTCGGTGAGCGGGCAGTTGGAGGCGGCGCTGCGCTGCCCTGAGAGTGGCAGCATCTGGGCTGGACTTCCTGAAATGCGCACAGATGCGGCGCACCTTCGTGAGCAAATCAGACAGATTGGGGTATGTCTTGAGGAAACGCTGCACTATCAGATTTAACACATGGGCCAGGCATGGCACATGTGTCAGTCTGCCGAGTTGCAGAGCCGCCACCAGGTTACGGCCGTTGTCACACACAACCATTCCCGGCTTGAGGTTCAGCGGTGCCAGCCACAGATCAGTCTGCGCCGTGATGCCCTGTAATAGCTCTTGGGCGGTGTGCCTTTTGTCGCCTAGGCTCAGCAGTTTGAGCACCGCCTGCTGTCGCTTAGCGACGGCACTGCTGCTGTGCCTAGAGCTACCGACTGATGGCGCCGTGCCCACGGATGGTAGTTCGGAGGAGGAGGTGGAGGAGGGGTGGGAGGAGGAGGAGGCATAGTAGGCCTGAAACACCTGGACCGAGGTAGGCCCCGCAATCCTCGGCGTCGGCAGTATATGAGCAGCCCCAGGGTCAGACTCGGTCCCAGCCTCCACCAAGTTAACCCAATGTGCCGTCAGCGATATATAGTGGCCCTGCCCGGCAGCACTCGTCCACGTGTCCGTGGTCAGGTGGACCTTGTCAGAAACGGCGTTGGTCAGGGCACGGATGATGTTGTCTGACACGTGCTGGTGCAGGGCTGGGACGGCACATCGGGAAAAGTAGTGGCGGCTGGGGACCGAATACCGAGGGGCGGCCGCCGCCATGAGGTTGCGAAAGGCCTCGGTCTCTACTAGCCTATAGGGCAGCATCTCCAGGCTAAGCAATCTGGAGATGTGCACATTAAGGGCTTGGGCGTGCGGGTGGGTTGCACTATATTTGCGTTTCCGCTCCAGCGTCTGGGGTATGGAGAGCTGAACGCTGGTGGATGCTGTGGAGGATCGTGGAGGCGACGATGGGGTTTTTGTGCCAGGGTCCTGGGCAGGGGGCTGACTAGCAGCTGACACAGGGGAAGGAGCAGTGGTGTGCACGGCCGGAGGTGAACGGGCTTGTTGCCACTGAGTGGGGTGCTTAGCATTCATATGCCTGCGCATACTGGTGGTAGTTAAGCTAGTAGTGGTGGAACCCCTGCTGAGCCTGGTTTGGCAAATGTTGCACACCACAGTCCGTCGGTCATCCGGTGTTTCCTTAAAGAACCTCCACACTTCTGAAGATCTAGCCCTCGCCGCAAGAGCCCTCACCACGGGAGCTTCACTAGTTGACAGTGGCGCTGATGCACCAGCTCTGGCCCTGCCTCTCCGTCTGGCCCCACCACTGCCTCTTCCAACCTGTTCAGGTCGAGGACTCTCCTCCGTCTCAGAAGCACTGTGTTCACCCGGCCTCTCAACCCAGCTTGGGTCTGTCACCTCATCATCCTCCGATCCCTCAGTCTGCTCCCCCCTCGGACTTCCTGCCCTGACAACAACTTCCCCACTGTCTGACAACCGTGTCTCCTCATCGTCGGACACCTCTTTACACACTTCCACTACGTCAAGAAGGTCATCATCACCCACAGACTGTGACTGGTGGAAAACCTGGGCATCGGAAAATTGCTCAGCAGCAACCGGACAAGTGGTTTGTGACTGTGGGAAGGGTCCAGAAAACAGTTCCTCAGAGTATGCCGGTTCAAATGCCAAATTTTCCTGGGAGGGGGCAGACTGGGGGGGAGGAGGCTGAGGTGCAGGAGCTGGAGGAGTGGGGATTTCGGTGACATGGGTGGACTGCGTGGAAGACTGACTGGTGGTGGACAAATTGCTCGAAGCATTGTCAGCAATCCACGACATCACCTGTTCGCACTGTTCTGGCCTCAACAGTGCTCTACCACGAGTCCCAGTAACTTCAGACATGAACCTAGGGAGTGTAGCTCTGCGGCGTTCCCCTGCTCCCTCATCAGCAGGTGGTGTCTCACCCCGCCCAGGACCACGGCCTCTGACCCCTGCAGTAGTTGGACGCCCACGTCCCCGCCCTCGTCCTCTACCCCTAGCCCTCGGGTTAAACATTTTTAAAATGAGAGTTATAACTTTTTTTTTTTTTTTACTTCTTTTTGTTTTTTTTTGTGTTTTTTTGTGGTTTTTTTTTTGTGTTTTTTGTTTTTTTTTGAGTTTTTAAAACCAAACAATCCTATCCTATTGCTATGGCTATTTTCTAGCCAAGTATCAAAGGAAGCACACTACTATGCCAGATGAGATGACACTGAGTTATTGCCTAATAGAAATCCAACCCCTACTGAATTTTGCCACTTCGGCCTTTGCTATGGATATGTGCGCCACTAAGCGCAGAACACAGCGGTCGCAAGTCTCACTACAAATTGCTCAGAATTGGCAAGTACATGCACTGCAGAAACTACAGCCACCAGCAGATCAACCAGAAATCAAATATATAGAACGCTACTGTAGGCTTCAAGAAGCTGTTTGTATTCTCCTATGGCTATTTTCTAGCCAAGTATCAAAGGAAGCACACTACTATGCCAGATGAGATGACACTGAGTTATTGCCTAATAGAAATCCAACCCCTACTGAATTTTGCCACTTCGGCCTTTGCTATGGATATGTGCGCCACTAAGCGCAGAACACAGCGGTCGCAAGTCTCACTACAAATTGCTCAGAATTGGCAAGTACATGCACTGCAGAAACTACAGCCACCAGCAGATCAACCAGAAATCAAATATATAGAACGCTACTGTAGGCTTCAAGAAGCTGTTTGTATTCTCCTATGGCTATTTTCTAGCCAAGTATCAAAGGAAGCACACTACTATGCCAGATGAGATGACACTGAGTTATTGCCTAATAGAAATCCAACCCCTACTGAATTTTGCCACTTCGGCCTTTGCTATGGATATGTGCGCCACTAAGCGCAGAACACAGCGGTCGCAAGTCTCACTACAAATTGCTCAGAATTGGCAAGTACATGCACTGCAGAAACTACAGCCACCAGCAGATCAACCAGAAATCAAATATATAGAACGCTACTGTAGGCTTCAAGAAGCTGTTTGTATTCTCCTATGGCTATTTTCTAGCCAAGTATCAAAGGAAGCACACTACTATGCCAGATGAGATGACACTGAGTTATTGCCTAATAGAAATCCAACCCCTACTGAATTTTGCCACTTCGGCCTTTGCTATGGATATGTGCGCCACTAAGCGCAGAACACAGCGGTCGCAAGTCTCACTACAAATTGCTCAGAATTGGCAAGTACATGCACTGCAGAAACTACAGCCACCAGCAGATCAACCAGAAATCAAATATATAGAACGCTACTGTAGGCTTCAAGAAGCTGTTTGTATTCTCCTATGGCTATTTTCTAGCCAAGTATCAAAGGAAGCACACTACTATGCCAGATGAGATGACACTGAGTTATTGCCTAATAGAAATCCAACCCCTACTGAATTTTCCCACTTCGGTCTTTGCTATGGATATGTGTGCCACTAAGAGCTAAACACAACGGTAGCAAGTCCCCCTGCTAATTCCTCACAAAATGGTAAAAGATGCAAATTAAAATAAAAAAAGTAGAACGTTATTGTAGCCCTAAGAAGGGCTGTTGGGTTCTTTGAGAATCACTCCTGCCTAACAGTAAGCTAATAGAACACCCTAACGCTTTCCCTGACCAGCAGCAGCTCTCTCCCTAGCGGCATCCAGAGACAGAATGATCCGAGCAGCGCGGCCAGCGGCTAGTCTATCCCAGGGTCACCTGATCTGGCCAGCCAACCACTGCTATCGACGTGTAAGGGTACCACGTCATGCTGGGTGGAGTGCAGAGTCTCCTGGCTTGTGATTGGCTCTGTTTCTGGCCGCCAAAAAGCAAAACGGCGGGAGCTGCCATTTTCTCGAGCGGGCGAAGTATTCGTCCGAGTAACGAGCAGTTTCGAGTACCCTAATGCTCGACCGAGCATCAAGCTCGGACGAGCATGTTCGCTCATCTCTAGTAAACACTTAAACAATATTTCGGAAATTAAGTGATAAAAGGGAAAAACAAAAACTGAAATGGTTTATTTTTGTTAAGCATAGTGGGGCTTGTTTAATAAGGTCCCGCGGCCGCATTTCCATGGGGTTTTCCGCATTTCGGGGAGCGATTGTGTCACACGTGAACGGATTTTGGGGAGACGGAACAACGGACAATCCGACGGATTCGGACAACGCGCAGGATTTAACATGTCAGATTGTGTCGCAAGACATGCACTCAAATACACCGGAAAGAAGAAGGTGAACTCCGGCGGACCTCATTGCACCAGACTTCATCCTCATTGGACAGTCCGGATAGGGGATTGCGACAGGACAGGGTAAGTAAATGTGCCCCATTGTTTAACACCAGAATGTATGGACAGCAGAGGCCGGGTATGGGTAAAATTTTATCTGAACTTATATGTCCCCGGTGTATACTGTTGGGGTTTTATTAAAAAAATTTAAGGTATACTGAAACAGCATGGTTACCACAGCATCTGGCAGCAGCATGCTATTCCATATGGTTTGTGTTTAGTTGGACCATGATTTATTTTTCAACAGGACAATGAACCCAAACACACCTCCAGACTGTGTAAGGGCTATTTGACCAAGAAGGAGAGTGATGAGGTGCTACGTCAGATGACCTGGCCTCCACAATCACTAGACCTGAACCCAATCGAGATTTTTTGGGGTGAGCTGTACCACAGAGTGAAGGCAAAAGGGCCAAAAGTGCTATGCATCTTTGTGAACTCCTTCAAGACTGTTGGAAGACCATTTCAAGTGACTACCTCTTTAAGCTCATGAAGAGAATGTCAAGAGTGTGCAAAGCAGTAATCAAAGCAAAAGGTAGCTACTTTGCAGAACCGAGAATATAAGACATATTTTCAGTTGTTTCACCCTTTTTTTTACAAAATTTTTTTGTCATCTCCTCTGTAATGTTAGGGTGGAAACACGGAATACAGGCAGTCCCCGGGTTACATACAAGATAGGGTCTGTAGGTTTGTTCTTAAGTTGAATTTGTATGTAAGTCGGAACTGTATATTTTATCATTGTAATCCCAGCCAGAACTTTTTTGGTCTCTGTGACAATTGGATTTTAAAAATGTTGGGTTGTCCAGGATTAACAATAACCAGGATTAACAATAAAGCTTCATTGCAGACACCTGTGATAACTGTTATAGCTGATTAGTGTAGCCTAGGACTAAAGTACAGTAAATTACCAATATACAGAGGTCCGTTTGTAACTAGGGGTCGTATGTAAGTCGAGTGTTCTTAAGTAGGGGACCGCCTGTTATATAGTAATTCAGACAGTCCCTTCAGAGATTCTGAAAATTAAAAGGTATTAATCCACAGTCTGTTATAATTCAATGATCTGGCTGAATTCATCCTCCCACTTTCATTCATCTTACAGACTGACTTTGTAGTTGTTGAGATTTAGGGTTTCATGGCTTTAATGTTGATGGTGGTCTAGAGAGCTACATATTTATAGCTAGCATACCCAATATAGCTAAATGATGCTCCCCGCACAGAAAGGTGATATTTGTCCATGTGCTCTTTGTTCCTCATGCTTTCTTCCTCTACTCAACACCATCCCCCTCTCTCCCCTGCCTGCTCAATGCACATGACAGGAAGTGGGTGGAGGAAAGAACACTGACACAGGCACACACAAGCTGCAGCTGCTTCTTCCTGCCCTAAGGGACTTTCCAAACGCTGCTAGCAGGTAGCCAGATAATGTAAAATAAACTATTATAAACTACTGAAATGATTCAGAATGCTGACAAAGGCCAACATTAGAATAGAATAGGCAATTGGACCCTGTCACCAGCTAAAAATTACATTTCTGGTGACAGGTTCCCTTTAAAATGGCTCAGGCACACAGCTGTGGTTTCATGATGTTTTTGGCACAACAGATATTTATACTGTAATTTACTATTGAGTAAACTACTTCACAAGCCAATGACATAAGCCACAAACCGACCACAGATCCCTTGTTTGTGGCTCAAGAAAGCACATGTTTATTTAAAGGTAGGCTAAAATAGCAAAATGTAAAGAGTTTTGGTGCCGAATAACTTATCAATTTGACTTCTAGGACTCCTAGTCAACCATATGAATGGAGCTTTGTTGCACATGCTCTAACAGCCCTCCATTAATACAGCACAATCCCAATCCCACAATCCCAATGAAGCAAATGGAGCACTGGTCCACTGGATACTTATGGATAATGGATGTTTTTGTTGTAAAACAATTTTAATTGTACAATAACGTTTTCTTCTATGAAGTAAAATAGAAAATTATCTAAAAATGTTAATATTAAATTTGTATAAAGCTTAGTCAATCTTTTTATAATAGACTCACACCTGTGTTTATATCCATTGTTATAATGAAACCTGAAGTCAAGGTCTGAGTGCTTCCCATTGGGATTGATGATTATATTCTGGAACTAATATAAGAATACTGCCACCTGATGATTATATCACTATCCTGTCTTCTTTTGGTATGCAAGGAATTTCTGGTTTGGCGAGTTGTAGTGTAATTGCATTATTTCTGTCTGCTTAAGATGCTGCAGCTATAGATGCAAGCGGCTCACAACATCAGGGATCCCTAGGCTTACAGTTTTACACAAATCTTCACATCAATGAATAACTATAGAAGCCAATAAGAACTTTATGGGTTCATAAGCAGTTGCCACTAGGAGTAGAGATACAACTCCTATATTTGGCTACTCAAAGGTTTATATGTATTTGTAATGCACCCACTGATAAGTGCAATACACCTACTGAATAACAATATATATTTTTTCCTTAACGCTTTACAAAAACATAAAAAGCCTCAGAAAAGACTCTACAATAGTTGGGGAACTGATGTTAAGTAAACAATCCAGATCAAAGAGAAATTCACTGCAAAGAATTCAAGGTGGACGTGGTCCCATCAATGTATTCTACTCTAGACCCCTTTGTAGTACACGGCTCCTCTAGACCAGTGGATTTTAAGGTCTATGGAGACTACTTTTATAACCATAAACTTTACAGTGTGCCCTACATTTTTGTCAAGAAGCTTTTTGTGGAGACTTCTTGCCATTGAAACCATTGAGATTTTCCCCAAAAAAATTATTGGTGAACTAATATTGTAGGGGTGGTTTAAAACCAAAGAACTGATGAACTGCATGTTCAATATATTTATAATAAACAGCTTTAACAAACACCAGAGCAACCTTAACAAGACTAAAAATTCAACCTAGTGCCTCAAGTGCAGGATAGCTACATGCACAACAAGTGATGTAGGGCTTAGGTCAGTGCACTAAACGCGTATTGTATGCATTTTTAAATTCATACAATAAGTTTTAAATCCTATGGTCAGGGGGTAAGGACACCTTTCAGGGGTATGGAGACTTCTAGCCATTGATGCTCCCTTAGGGGATTGTGGGAAATATGCAAATAAGTTGGAACAAGGAAAAGGTCTCTTCAGGTGAACTCTTACTTCCTGACTCCTGACCATTTAACTACATTGTACTTAAGAGACACAACCAAGTCAAAACTGTCTGTCTTTGCTGTGTTGGGAAGATATACTGGTTTGGATTTTGGGTTTAATCCCACATCATGTCATTAGGCTTCCTGAAAGTCATGCTTGATGGTAAGGGGGATGCCTTTCAAGGTAGCAAAAGATGAATGGTTTTCCTTGTCCTATCCTTGCATGTTATAATTCCTAAGAATTTCCTAAGGATTGCCAATTATATCATGTAGGATAAAATACACTGCTCAAAAAAATAAAAGGAACACAAAATTAACACATCCTAGATCTGAATGAATTAAATATGCACATTGAATACTTTGTTTAGTAAAAAGTTGAATGTGCTGCCAACAAAATCACAAAAAAAAATCATTACCAAAATCAAATTTATGAACCAATAGAGGCCTGGATTTGGCATCCCCCACAAAATTAAAGTGGAGAAACACACTACAGGCTGATCCAACTTTGATGCAATTTCCATAAAACAAGACAAAATGAGCCTCAGTATTGTGGGTGGCCTTCACGTGACTGTATGATCTCCTGAGGGATCTCCTCCCAGACCTGGACGAAAGCATCCACCAATTTCTGGACAGTCTGTGGTGCAACATGCCTCTGAAATTGATTGTTTGATAGTTTGATTTCACAGAAGTTTGATTTACTTGGAGTTATATTGTGTTGTTTAAATTTTCCCTTAAGCAGTGTAGATAATACAACAAACTGACATTTTACTGCAGTCCTCGAACCATTCAATATAGTCCAGTACGGCATGTCTGGCTTCTAGGTCAGTTCCTCTAGTTAAAAGTATACCCAATATCTTTAGTTTGGGAATATAAATTCAGAGGTCTGACACAAATTTTGGTAAAACTATGTATTTTAGCATGCTGAATACATTTTGATGTTTACATGTTTTAAGGAAATTAGGCTCTAAAAGTTCAAAGTTATTACCTTACCTAAGAAGTTTGCAAAACTTAATGACAGATTTTGACTAAGCACTAAAAGCAACATTTTTGCAGAGGTAAAAATGAAAAAAAATAATAGCTTGCTTGAAAATCACTGAATTTTAGCAAAGTGGGATTATTCTAAAAGTAAATACTTCTTTTAAAAAGAATCTAAATTATCATCCAAGCTTAAAGGGGATTTCTGTTCTTTAAAAAACTACGACCTAATATTCAGGACAAAAGAAAAATATTAACTGGATAACATACTGCACCTAACTGATTGGGCCAAAGTTTTTTTCACCGCAGTTTCTGTGTATCACTCATTGTTACTGTTGCTCTCTGTATGCACTATAGTTGGAACAACAATTCTGCCGCTGTTGACACAAGGCCAAATGACAAAAGAATAAGTGGGAATGCAATGAATTATGGGGGATATCATTCTTATGCATCCTCCTTTTATTTATCTATGCAAACATTAAATAAATTTATATTCTAACTAGAGATGAGCGAGTATACTCGTCCGAGTATACTGCTCGGTCAAGTATTAGCATACTCGGACCGGCTCGTTACTCGGACGAGTATCTCGCCGGCTCGAGATCGAGCAGTAAATTAATAAAATAAATTGAATAAAGGTATTTTTATTGTAAAAAAAAATATTACACATGTTTGCAGATGTTTTACTTGTAAGAACACATTGAAATAACACTATTCTTCACTTTCCAGGTGTTCGCGCGTGGCTCCCGCTAGGTTCGGAGATGTTCGGAACATCTGGAATGTGAAGAATAGTGTTCTTTCAATGTGTTCTGCACTTAAATGGTCCTGTATTCACTGTTTTTAATGTTTTAATTCTATTCTTCACTTCGCAGCTGTGCGCGCGTATCTCCGAACCTATCGGGAGACACGCGTGCACACCTGCAATGTGAAGAATAGAATTAAAACATTAAAAACAGTGAACACAGGAGCATTTAAGTGCAGAACACATTGAAAGAACACTATTCTTCACATTCCAGATGTTCGTGCACATCTCCTAACTTAGCGGGAGACACGCGCGAACACCTACAAAGTGAAGAATAGTGTTATTTCAATGTGTTCTTACAAGTAAAACATCTGCAAACATCTGGATTTTTTTTTTTGCACTGTTCTTTTACTGTTCAGTTTTATTAAAAAAATGCTTGGGTCTCCCATTGACTTCAATGGGGCTCGTTATTCGAGACGAGCACTCGAGCATCTGGAAAAGTTTGTCTCGAATAACGAGCACCCGAGCATTTTAGTGCTCGCTCATCTCTAATTCTAACGTAGATCAGCTAGAAAGATTTGTTTTCGAGGTTATTTACTATTTGATGCTCAGTATGTAATGTAATGGTTCATACATGGCTATCATATTCATGTATGCTAATAGTGTTTTACAAAGTTGTATTGGCATGAACCATTACATTACATACTGAGTATCAGTATGGATCACAGTAATGAACATGGAAGTTCTATTTTTATACTATTACATTGTAAGGAAATGTACATTTAATATTAGCTGTGCTATGTGAAACTAAAAAAAGTTTTAACCCATCAAGGACAAAACCCTTTTGACAAAAAAAAAATTGGTATCTACTTAAGGGTTTTAAAAAATAATTTTCTCTGTGTGGTCCAAATGACCCCCCCCCCTTTCTTTGGGTCAATGCTTTATTAGAAATCTAATAGTTAGAGATGTTCTGTGTTAAAACACTTTGGGGAAAAAATGATTTTGTATCCCTATATTAAGTTACCTATTACCTCTTTGGATTTCGGTATACAGATCTGTTTAATGGGACATTTTTTCTCAGAATTAGTTGATGCTTTCATTGATATGATTTTGTTAAATGTACGACCTTGTGAAAATTCTTTATTCTAATTTTATTGGTGGTCATATCATGAAAAATCTGACAAAGTTTTTCCAGTTAGGTTGCTTCACTGTGGAATACTTTTTAAAAAATATTGTAATTGAATACCATATATACTCAAGTATAAGCCTAGTTTTTCAGCACAAAAAAAAGTGCTGAAAACCCAAACTCGGCTTATACTCGAGTAAAAAAATATATATCAAAACTCACCTTCCCACGCTGCTGGCTATATACTGGGGCAGGGGGCTTGCAGGCTATATACTGGGGGGCAGGTGCTGGCAGGCTATATACTGGGGGGCAGGTGCTGGCTATATACTATGGGGCAGGGTCCGGCAGGCTATATACTGGGGAGGCTGTGACCAATGCATTTCCCACCCTAGGCTTATACTCGAGTCAATAGGTTTCCCCAGGTTTTTGTGGTAAATTAGGGGCCTCGGCTTATACTTGGGTTGGCTTATACTCGAGTATATACAGTAAATTCTTTGTAACAATGTGATTCCATATGATTTTCAGAGGACCAACATTAATGCACTAGTGGTGTATATGCTAAGCGATCTACGTATGAAGCATCATTTAGCCTTCATTTGGCCACCATTTGTCAGTTTGGAAGAACAAAAAACTGACTGGTCTCATTGAAACACTGAGCTGCATAACTTACAGTATAGATTACAAAACCTGTTGTGAACCAAATCTGTCTTTTTTTTTTCCTTAGAGTCAGTGCAGGTTATTTATATTTAGTGTGTAAATGTAGAACTTCTTCTTTTGTTTGATTTATCATAGAGGGTGTTTTCTATAGTTTTTGTTAATTGAAAAAAATCACACAAAAAAATAGCAAATTTATTATAGTTTATGGGGAATGGTTCTTAGCTATAAATGAAGCGCACATTGCTTACAAAAAAATGCAACATATAGCAATGAAGGTTCCACAGGTTAGCATAAGAAATCAGCCTATAGTGATATGCATATCCAACATATTTCAAGATCATTTCCACTGGTAAGTGGTAACTAGTGAGTGGAGGCCTTAAGCTAAGTAATAGCTAGTTAGTGAAATCAAAAAGATAAAACTGATAAGAAAAAGGTCAAAGTTTAATAAATAAGCAGGTTCCAATTTTAATGACAATAACTGAAAGCAGCTTTTCATGCTTAACTTTGTCAGCTTAATGTTAGCATTAAAAATACTGAGACAAACCTCAAAAAGGACTAAGCACAACAGTTATACATATTATGTAAATCAATCACTCAGCTAAAAGCTAATTATTTGCTATAAATTTAGTAAATTGTATACCACTTCAGTAAAATTTCTATAGTAAAATTACCAAGTAAAATATAAAAGCAAATTCCATTAGTATTAATAGGATACCACAATGTTCCTGCACAATGTGAATGCCAGCTATTGTAATGCCAGCTAATATTATAATTTAGCTTGCTAAGGACTTATACTTTATGCACTACAGACATTATAAAGACTACCATGTGGAACTAATGGAATAATAACTAATAAAAATTGCCAATTTTTATTTAATTATGTAGTAAAATTTTGGGATTCCCCCCAAAATGCACTGTAAGTTTGAGGGACCAGTTAACCGAAGTACGTATGAACCATAGGACACCAATGAGGTCATGTTCTGAGAATATCCCATGACGGGAAACTACTAACTACTACTCCTTGTATGCTTACAGTACTTACATCATATGTGCAATACCAGGTATATCCTGAAAACTTAAATATTTTGGGGATTCCTTAGGACTTATCTATAAAATCTTCCATATGACTTAATTACTACCTTATTATTCTAATTTACATATTAACTTTATTCATGCAAATTTCATGAAGGAAACTTACTAGGCATTCATGACAAAATCCTCATGGACAAACTTCTACGATGTGACCATCAAAATCGTATTCCGCCTTGTGTTGCTGAAGTAATCTCTTGGGTTCTAAAACTGAAGAGCAGGACAAAACCTTTTAGATACACGTTTGAAGACATAAATGTGATAAACATAGTAGTATTTGATATAAATATAAACATATGTACATTGGAACTATTTTAAGTTTGTCTCTGTTGCTCCACTGACCGTCAGATTCATCATTGTGGCTTAGTCACTTTCTGTCATCAGAAATTGGCCTAATAAACCACTACCAGTTTATTGTCAAGAAGTCGAACACCTTCTAGATTATGTTTCTCTCATGCCTTTATGTGGTGGCATCAACCAGAAAATCAACTTTGAACTGAGGTCTAAGTTAGATGTATAAAGTCAGGGAGGCAGAGAGTTTAAAGGAAACCTACCATTTCAAATGGTAGGTTTAAGCTGTAAACACCGAGCACCAGCTCAGGGTGAGCTGGTGCCGGTGCTTAGTTTCGTTAGTGTTAAAACCGCGGTATCGCGGTTTTAACACTTTTTAAACTTTATAGCAGAAGCCGCTTCGGCGCTGCGGCATTTCCTATGTAGGCGCGCGCACGATCGTGCGCACGCAGCGCCGAAGCAGTTTATGCTATAAAGTTTAAAAAGTGTTAAAACCGCAATACAGGCAGTCCCCGGGTTACGTACAAGATAGGGTCCGGAGGTTTGTTCTTAAGTTGAATTTGTATGCAAGTCGAAACTGTATATTTTATAATTGTAGATCCAGACAAAAAAATTTTTGGCCCCAGTGACAATTGGAGTTTAAACATTTTTTGCTGTAATGGGACCAAGGATTATCAATAGAGCTTCATTACAGACACCTTACAGCTGATCATTGCAGTCTGGGACCATAGTAAAGCATCCAGAGAGCTTCACCAGAGGTCAGAGGGGTCTGTCTGTAACTATGGGTTGTCTGTAAGTTGGGTGTCCTTAAGTGGGGGGCCGCCTGTACCGCGGTTTTAACACTAACGAAACTAAGCACCGGCACCAGCTCACCCTGAGCTGGTGCTCGGTGTTTACAGCTTAAACCTACCATTTGAAATGGTAGGTTTCCTTTAACACTGAAGTCAAGGTCTCCCTGGCTCTGAACATCTCCACATGTACCATACTTCAGAAGATCAGGTCAATGATGACCCTGGCCACAGGACCATCAATTACTGTGAAGTGAGCGGGAAAGCTTTACTTCAGTGTTAAACTATCCTCTTCCTTGACTTCATAAAACCTATTTACATCTGACTTCAAAGTTGATTTTCTGGAAGATGCCACCACACTGGACCATGAAAGAAACATCATCTAGAAGCTGCTGAGCTGCTTGACCACATACGGCTAGTGGTTTATTGGGCCAATTTCTGATGGCAGGTTCCCTTTAATTAATCTGGCAGTGTTCTTCTTCAATGCAATGTGTTTGCAACTTAAAAAAAAAAGTCACATCAAATCCACATGAGCCAGTGGGGGAATTGGAGTGGCTTGGGAACATATAAGACGTTTTAAAAAGTTACAATTAAAAATTCTGGCCTTGCACTAGTTGACAGAATGATACGTTTGTTGCTTAGTGTTCTTATGTTTGATTGCCATTAAATGCTCCTTGTGACTTTTAGTGGAAAGGGTCGTGATGCAACTATTTTGCGAGTTTTTGAAGACAAATGAATCCTGGAAACTCAATGCTAAATCTCACCCCATGGGTTTTTCAGGTTTCTCGACTGTTCCAGTTTATTTTACACATTCACTTTATGACCTCTGAATACTGGCCCTCACCAAATTAATTCACTGATAATGCTGCATCGGAACATAACCATCCATTTATAATATTCACTGGAACAAGATCTAATCTTTACACTTTCAAGCTTTAAACTCAGTTTTTAAATCCAAACCCAGGAATGGAGAGGAGAAAACAATAGGATGTGCAATGCCTGAACTCTTTACATTCTCTAATTTCATGATTTACACATTGTTTTGGCTCCAAAGGCTTCATGAGGGTAATCTCACACAAAGTGTGTGGTAACTGGCTAAATCCATTGTAAATAATGGTAACAAACACATGGGCTAGACAAAATTATTATTATTTACATCACGAGGCCAGTGGCTGCTGTGAATGGATAGGTTTGGCTGTATATGGTTAGCCATATTGTGGACAATATGTGTGCTGCAACCCTCCAATATTCTAAATAGGGGAACTATAGCCTCCCAGTATGGAGGTCACTGCTGCTTAGGTATTATTTTTATTATTTTATTCACTGTACCTATGTCCATTTAATTAATAAGAAAAAAATATTTCTAGCTAAAGTATTCTTTAAAAAAGCCAATTATCTTCCACCCTGGAAAAGGTCTGATTCGGAATACAGGGACCTATCAAATTAGGCCACAGAAAAGTTTCCATTGAGTTACAGCATGCTGCATTTTCCATGAATAGCAATGCTGAAACTGGAGGGAATTGAAGGTATTTTAACAAGTAACCTCAAGTGTCTTATTAAAAGGCGCAGGTTTTGTTATTTAGTCACACTATGACTTTGGTGTGGCTTCCGCACAATATTAGCCGCATATAGAGTACAGGGAAAGGTACATGTTTACCATGTAGATTTTATATCAGTGTTTGTGTCGGATGAGGATTGTGCAAGTTGTGACCTGACAGTTTTATCTATACGCCAGATGTGAAAAACAGATGTATTTAAAAAGCGCATGATAAGGAATGCTAATAAACCTGTTGATACTGTAAAAAAAAGTGTACAAAATGTGTCCTGAGAAAAAGTTCAAGTTACAGTATGTGGCAATATATATGGTATGTGTCTGCAAAAACACACAGGAAAGAATGACTATCACCTTTCGCTGTCACTAATACTTTGACTGAGAAGCAGGGAGTGGCAGAGCTATGAAATAATGTATAAGGAATGCATCCTTCTACTTACTGCACAAAGGTAGTTTTATTCTTAGAGGGAATGTCGCCTACTTTTTAAGAGCATATAATTTATAGATGGTGCAATTTCTTTATATTTTTAGTCTATTTATACATAGACTGTAAATCTAAAGGCGTAACTGAACTAGGGAAGATAAATCAAATTCATCCTGCGGTAATTCTGATATCAGATGGTTTCTGATGCGCTTTTTGTATAGTTATTTTCTCTTTTACATATGGAAGCGAGTGAAAAGATGACAATTGATCCCAACTTTTGTGCAATATTATAGGTAAGAGTATGATGTCATTGGTGCACCATTGTTCTGAAACGTTTCTTTCTCATAGGATATGAGTAGCTCTACAATGGTGTGCATGGACTTGGAGTATTAAAAAGGATATGGAAGAAGTAATTGCTTTATATAACACAAACTACAATTTCTGCATTTATGGTGTTAAATGGTGCTTCACTATAACCCTTTCTGAGACCTCTCACACAGTTACAGGTGTGAGATTTAAAAGTTGCTCATCCAAAAAATGGAAAATTGAGAGAATGAGTAGAGGCAGGGCCAGATCATTATTGGCGTTTTTGGAGCACCAGTGCAATCTGCTTGGTTGTGGTGTTCTTGGTATATATGATATATTTGGGATTCAGTTGTGAGGAAAATATATTTCTGTTTTACAAATCTGCAGAGATTAGTTGTGGCTGAAAGAAGTCGCCTGGAAGATCAGACCAAAGGGAATAAACGTCAGTGACGTCAACTTCAAGTCATTGTAAGGTGGTCCGTCTATATGGTGGTAAATACTGGTCTAGTTTTATTTGGTAACATTTAAGTAAATTATAGCTTTTAGATTTATTGTTGTGGGAGATGGCCCTGCATTGGCTGCTGAACAAAGTCAGGTGGGGCGTAGGCCCCACCCTACAATAGGTGCTCTATTCTAATGGGACCTTTAATCTAGCCCTGGGTAGAGGCTATTTTTTGAGGATCATGTAACCAAACAGATACCGCATTACAAAGCTTCATGTGAACAATGACTTTAGAGTCAGTGGCCTTTTCTAATAACCATGGTGGCCTATTGCAAAATTTGGAATGGGGCTCATACTTCAACATAACACTTTCAGCAGCACATTTCTAAAGGCTTAGATAATGCACACAGTGTTGTCACAAAACAAAGATAATCCTTGTGCTGATGATGACATAATCAATTAAATGATTTCACCATAGAGAAAACAAAGTGATGTCACAGCACAGGATAATAAGCAGAATGATGTCACAGTCCAGGGATTATTCGCTGTGGTATGGAGGTGCATTGCAAAGGTTGATTTCTGCACAGTGATCATGCATGACATTTAATGGCCGTAGAAAGCGCTTCAGTTGCAGATAATTTTTACAATGTTTGTATGAAATTTTCATAAAAACTGTAAAAAACCCATACACCCATACACTACATTTCTTCTATATTTACCACAAAAAGGTTCCATGCCACAAATCCACAGGTAATATGCATGACAGGTAATGCAGAAGAATGCAAGAGATGACAACTATGCTATTGTATGCCTGATCTGTTATTTATTGCAACTTCTTTTATACTGATGGGATACATGGGCGACAGCATACCATGACATAGAAAGTGAAGAACTGATCTTTAATTCATGGTCTTCTATAAATGGACTGCTAATTACATGGAAAAAGCAATTTTCTCAATAATCCAATATTTGCAAACCTTGGCTAAATGCCTCATGGAATCGCTTTTTCAGGTAGATCTAATTTTGTGCTTGAAAAAAAAATAATTAAATACACAGACCCGAAAAGTACGTCTACTTCTAAATTGCTTTACATAATATATATAAATCTGTAATTTTTTCATACTGCTGCTATATTTCATTAGTCGTTATAAAGCTGTGATTTCCTGCAATTTTCCTGGGATGTAATGGAGAACACTAAAAAACACGGTCTAGACATTCATTAATTTCATAAATATCATATCAGCAATTAGCTTAAATGCCCTGTGAGAATTTCCATTAGATTCCAAATGACACTATAACAATATTAAGATGCTGGGTTTCGTGCAGCCCTATGGTTAAAGTAATTGTAAAACCTTCTGTTCTGCTTTGATTTTTCATAGAAAATTGTAGCCTTTAATGTAAAGCACTATACAAACTAACCAAATTTAAAAAACTGCCACTAAAAAGTTATTAGTATTCCCAATAATGGAAGTGCAAACGAATATAACATAAAAACACAATAGTGGAATTCTAGGAGGCTAACATATATGAATGACAAGTATACAATCGTGGCTAATATGATATAAGTTGGATATTAGTGTAAAAGCACATAATACGCTACAATCTGCTAAATACACAATAGGACTGCAAGATCTCTCCTGTTCCTTAAATGGGTTTTCCAACGTATACAAGTTAGGCCCTATCCACAGGATAGGGTCTTACTTGTTGATAAGTGGGATCTCAGTCATGAGACCCCCACAGATCACTAAAACGAGGGATCCGATGGGGTCCTAGGTATCTCAGTCTATCCCCTTGCCACTCCATGAGAGTAATGGAGCAGATGGCCGAGCATTCTGATACATTCATATCTATGGGACTGACAGAGAATGGCATGTGCGGCGCTCGACAATTTCTGTCGGCTCCATTGAGATGAATGGAGCAGAACAGTCATGCACGGACGTCTGCTCCATTACTCTCATGGAGCGACGAGGGGTCCACCTTTCCCCAAAAAAATTACATCTTATACAGCTCCATACACCAAAGTACAAAAAAAGTTATTAACGGCAGAATATGGCAAAACAAAGAACATTTTACCAAATATAAATTTAGTATCTAAGTGATCATACCAACCCAAAGAATAAAGTGGAGTTGCCATTTGGAGTACACTTTAACCGCATTTGGATTTTTCTCCCGCTTACCATGGAAAAGGGAGGTGAGGTGTTGTGCATAATTAGCGCCGGATATCTTGTCTCCAAGTTCTGTGCTGCTAATTATAACTTTTTTCTAGGTGATCCCGGTGTTTCAAAACTAGCGGCGGACAGCGCCATTTGTATTTTTTTTTTTTAGTGATAGTATATATAAAAAACAACAAACGTATACTTAGAATACTTCATTTAAATGTACACATGAACTTCAGCAAGAAGTTAAGTGGTACATATAAAATTATAATTCTTTAATAGATACAGCTCTTAAAATATAGGATACTCCACCCTATGTGCACCATAAGAAGAACCCAGGTGTCCGAGTACTCTAGCACTCCCCTTATTCACTTATATTGAGTAAATACTGTTTTAAGGTCACAACAGCGAGTATATAGTTAGTGAGTTGTAAGCTTACCCGATACTACAGGTTCAAGGCTCTGGGCCTGAAGAGAGCGGTAGGATGTACTCAAAAAGTATGGGGTATATCTCTAAACTACCCCTAATTTTGCACCACAGCTCCTTCCATTACAAGGGCATTACCAAAATGTCCCTTTAAGACAAGGTGCCCATCAATACTTTCCTTACGCATTTTGTCTATACATAGACTCCTCGGAGGGATATAATTAAGTAGCAACACTAAATAAAGCAGATGGAACATGAAGGTACACAATGAGTAACATATTTACTGGACATTAGTCTCATACAGTAGACGTTCATTCAAAAACGAAGCCTACCTCTTTGAAGGGTTAGCCTTAATGAAGCAGGTCTCTGGGGACGCACTCACAGTGGTGACCATGTGTCTGATGTGGAAAGCCGAGCCTGGATGCTCTGTTGCGCTTCCGGCTCTGCTGCATTTCCAGGTATAACTGCTGTCCTTTGGTCACGCCTCCCTACTCCATCATGGGGAGCCTCCATACTCCATCATGGGGAGCCTCCTGTTTAGTTGCGTCAGTCCTGTCTCTTCAAAC